>NW_015542451.1:1503141-1510643 GCF_001515605.1 Sinocyclocheilus anshuiensis
ATTTTCTAGGCCGATATGGCTAGGAACTATACTCTCATTCCAACTATACTCTCAATGATATTACTCAGCGCCTGAAAATAGGCTAACTAACGTCAACACAACCAACGTGACCACCTGCTAGCAAAGGGTGCGTGCTGGGGAATATTTTCAGGCGCTGCGTAATATCATTGCGCCTGCTGCACCCATGGTACGGCAGCAAAGTTCCTTGATTATTACGCCGGAATGAGAGTATAGTTCCTAGCCATATCGGCCTAGAAAATCGCAACTTTTCATTTTCCGTCGGTCTTAGTACACGATGTAACTACAGAAGAGTCAAGTTTTAAATAGGAAAAATATAGAAACTCTTTGGTCATTTTTGAGCGAGATGCTAACGGTCTAATCAGATTCAATGATCTATGCTAAGCTACAGCTAAAAGTGCTACCGCCAGACCCCTAGATCGGCTGAATGGATTCGAAAACGGTCAAACTCACTATAATTTTCAAAAATAGTGGAGTGTTCCTTTAACAAGATAATCATGTTAATCACAGCTAAAACCAAAACTTTCACAATTAGTCTACAGATCATCTCACTATATAAATCTCACTAATATTCTACGCTGCTACAGACACTGTGTGAACTAGTGCTTCTTCATCTACTGTCTGCGGCTGCAGTTCACTGGGCAGAAACTCTTAAACTCAGCCGCTAATATCTGATGTGGATTTCATTCGAACAGCAACCGTAACAAACAGCCAAGATTACCTTTCAAATAACAGCTAATTGTTTATATTCATGTCCACTTGATAAGCATTTCAAATGCATCTGTCTGTGATTATGATGCATGTGATATCTGCAATTATTGTCAACCTAAAGTTGGCTAAATCAGCCTTTTATTAGTGGGACTACTCAAATATTTCATAGGTGATTTTAATGCCTGTAGTGTCACGTTAACACATAATGTAGGTCTTGAGAAAGAGTCTGCAATGCTTTGCACCATAGACTTCTCTTGTAAGAGCATTAGCGCGAACATGAAATAAACTGAAAACAGGCTGAGCTTGTATTTAACCCCGAACATTCCGTACAGTAACAGTACAGTAACTGAAGTTATTGCCCTCTAGTAGTTTTGCCAGTGTGAAGCTGCGGCCTCTGTGTAGCTTCTACCTGCTGTGAGAATGAGATATAGATTAGCCCCGCCCCCGGGACCGCCTCCCCCTGAGAGTGAGCGTCCAAATACCTGCCTGACTGCAAAAACAATACAAACGCGAGCCCACCATCCAACAGAAGCGTTTTTAGAAAGAAATTCTCTCTTTTACTCATCAAGGATGCATCAAATTGATCAAAAATGAGAGTAGATAGATTTATAATGTTTCAAAAAATGTCTATTTCAAATAAATGCTGCTCTTTTGAACTTCCTGATAAAAAACGTATCACGGTTTCCACAAAAATATTCTGCAACACATCTGTTTTCAACATTGATTATAATCAGAAATGCAGCAAATCAGCATATTAGAATGATTTCTGAAGATCATGTGACACTGAAGACTGGAGTAATGATGCTGAAAATACAGCTGCGCATCACAGAAATAAATTATATTTTAACAGATATTTACATAGAAAACAGCTATTTTAAATTGTAATATTATTTCACATTTTTACTGTTTTTACTGTATTTTTGATCAAATAAATGCAGCCTTGGTGAGCAGAAGAGACATAAAAAGCTAGTGCATGTAAATCAACAGAGAAAACAATCTGAAGGCATTCAGAGCTTCCCCAACAGGAAGTCAAGAAGCTGATGAAGACTGACCTCGATGGCATTGTAAGCGTCCAGGAACATGTCTTTGGCACTGATGCTGCAGTAGATACAGGCCATGGTCATGAACAGACAGAAACTGAAGAAGTAACGGTGGTTGAAATGACCCACGCAGTTATTTAACCAGGCTGGATGAGAGCTCAGTTAAGACGGAAACCACAACAGAACACCGTCACATAATAATGAAACATTACTTTTTCACGTTTCGTAAGGTCGGTTTTGTTTACTAGCTGCTTCACAAGGATACGACAGTGGTGGTCCATTTTCAAAATGCATCTGAGATGGAACAAACACAAAAAACGCATTATTTTATTTAAAACATTATTTTCATAATTGACTAAACTGACCTTTTCTTTTTGATTAATCTGATTTTAAAAATAATAATTTTAATGAATTATTAATTTATTATATACAAAATGTACGTACCGGTTGCAGATGCTGCAGTGATGGGTTCTAGCTGGTTTGGGAACGATACATTTTTTACAGATAGTAACAGTTGGTATATCACTCTTTTCCTAAAACAAAACACATAGAGTAACAAACATTTAATTATAATGCTAAATATTAAAAAAAGAAAAAAAAAAAACAGTTTGCAAAGGACTCGGAAAATAGCAACAAATAATGATTTTCCATTCATTTTTCTTAGGAGATATCAGCCATTAACCAATCCAATGAGCTATGGGGAGAATCACAACATTACAAACTTGGATTTGAAGTAAAAAAGTATTTGAATTTTGCTTTTAATATTAAATATATAAATAAATATTTAAGAAGGTGAAGGAAAGCTGACTGAATTACATTGAATTTCAGGGGAGTTCTTTGGCACTATTTACATGTGAATCTCTGATTGTGGAGATTTCTTTGCAGAATCATGGGAAAAGTAGTTTTTTTTAAACTAAGAATTCCATTGTTAAACAAAAGCATATTTATTGATTAACAACCTCAGAGCTCACAGTAAGCGTGTCTTTAAAGGTGTTTTTAGTTATCCTTAAAAATCAGTTCCCCTATGGAGAAAATTAATGGGATTTTCACTTTTGGAAATCCGACTGTTGTACTACATTGATTACTTCAAATGTGACACTAAATATAAATTAAATTAAATCAATAAATACAAATTCTTTAAAAACGCTTATATATAAAAGATCAAACTAAATAAATCAATAAAAACTAAATAAAAAAAAAACATTTGAAAATAAAAATAAATACACACACAAAAGATATTCCTAAATAAATAAAAATTCAAAAATTCAAATAAAAAAAAAATAACACACACACGCACACACAAAAAGATATTCCAGAATAAATAAATAAAATAAAATATTTTTTGAAATATCTTCTGAATGTGAAAAACACCTGCGGCGAGAACCCCGGACATGTGGTCGTGGCTTTATAGTAATGATAGACCAGCATGAGCAGGTTCCAGTGTCCGTAACAGAGGTGCCAGAGGATCCAGTGAGCGGGGTACGTGCTGAAGATGATGGGCAGCACACACAGATACACGATAATCACCACGGAGCTGGTCAAGGCGATCACCAGAGACACAAACACCTTCACCGGGAAACAGAGACCGGGGATTAGAAATGGTAAATCCTGTACGCTGTTAAACTTTAAACACACATTAAAAGAGAGACTGTGAACTATGCACTAGCTTTTATGATGGATGCAGCTTACTTGGTGCTAAAATGCTATAAAAAAAAAAGAATTATTAAATCAGATGGTATTCCACCTACCACTCCAAACCAGCGGGTCATATTGTCCACCAGCCAGTAGATGGGCTCAAAGACACAGTCCAGCGCCGTGTCTGAATTGGTCAGGACGTTGTAGTACAGGGACTTCAGCAGCACCGTCCCATAGTTCCACAGGTCTCGTAATCGGCTCGGCCGCTTTCTGCGTCCTCGTCGAGGACAGAGCCTGAACCAGCGCAGGAAGAGACGCATGACTCTGGAGAGGAACCACCTCCAGCTGCGCATCCCACCGCCTTCAACACACAACGACAGGAGCTCACACACACACAAACACACACAAACACACACACCCACGCTAACCGCTAACAAACACTCCGACCTGTACAACGCCGCCAGAAATCAGAAACACAAGCTTCCTGACCTTCAGGGTCTTCATCAAGCACACAAACCCAGTAAATAATACAGCAGCCTAAAGAAGCAAAGACTTCTCTGATTAACAAATGACTGATCATCAACAATTATAACTCTATTGATTAGATTTTTATCTAGCACTATCTTCTTTTTTTGTTTTTGTTGTTGTATTATTATTATTATAATATATGAGAATAAAGTGCCTCCCTAAATGAAGGGGAAAACAAAGAAGACATTCCAGGATATTCCAGAAACACACACACCCACGCTAACCGCTAACAAACACTCCGACCTGTACAACGCCGCCAGAAATCAGAAACACAAGCTTCCTGACCTTCAGGGTCTTCATCAAGCACACAAATCCAGTAAATAATACAGCAGCCTAAAGAAGCAAAGACTTCTGTGATTAACAAATAACTGATGATCAACAATTATAACTCTATTGATTAGATTTTTATCTAGCACTATAGATAGACATTCCAATACATATAGAAGACATTCCAAGCTATTCTAGAAAACTAAATAAATAAATTCACATTTAAAAATAATTAAATAAAAACACACACACACACACACACACACACACACACATATATATATACACATATAGAAGAAATTACAAGAAACACACACACCCACGCTAACCGCTAACAAACACTCCGACCTGTACAACGCCGCCAGAAATCAGAAACACAAGCTTCCTGACCTTCAGGGTCTTCATCAAGCACACAAATCCAGTAAATAATACAGCAGCCTAAAGAAGCAAAGACTTCTGTGATTAACAAATAACTGATGATCAACAATTATAACTCTATTGATTAGATTTTTATCTAGCACTATAGATAGACATTCCAATACATATAGAAGACATTCCAAGCTATTCTAGAAAACGAAATAAATAAATTCACATTTAAAAATAACGAAATACAAACACACACACACACATATAGAAAATATTCCAGAAAAAAAGTAAACGAATAAAGAAAAAGATATTTTTGGAATCTCTTCTGAAGATCTTACTAAATCTTTCAGGCACACAGACTTTAATAATGTAAAAGTCCTTACCCAGCGGTTATGATTTCTGATTGTCTTATCAAATAAATATATTAAAAAGGGACCCAACAAAAACTGATCTAACTCATCTGTATCAAGACAGAAACTGCCCTGAAGCCCATTTCCAAGACACTAACTCCAGCAGTGCAGCACACACACCCATACACACACACACACACACACACACACACACACACACACACACATTCTCTGACATACAAAAGCATTAGTTTGATTAGATAAAACATAGCAAGCTCAAAATACATTGTCAAGGGGGTGGATAACTATTGCACAGGATTATCAACTAATGTCCAAGACAGAAAAAAACACTAAATATTTGATCAAGTTCTTGGCAGTTCACCTTATGTGACAACAACCAACTTAAGAAAAGCTTGAAGTCTCAAGAGCAGTGTAACCCGGCACTGCATGCACTTCCTCAGGAGGACAATAAGAGCTCATCTGATACGGACAGTGACTGATGAAAGTGAGTATTAGTTACAAGATGTTTTAATCTACGCCCCGTGGGGTTCAAATGAGACGGGACATCTGGCCACCCGTGACCCGTACACAC
Organism: Sinocyclocheilus anshuiensis; assembly: GCF_001515605.1. Taxonomy (NCBI): domain Eukaryota; kingdom Metazoa; phylum Chordata; class Actinopteri; order Cypriniformes; family Cyprinidae; genus Sinocyclocheilus; species Sinocyclocheilus anshuiensis. The sequence continues at coordinate 1,508,649 of NW_015542451.1, forward strand.
TTCTTTTTTTCCAAATGTCGCAGGTGGAAGCTGAGCTTGTGGCAAAAACAACTGGTGACGTGACACCATGATGTCATCTTGAGGTCACATGGTTACCACGTTGTTACGATAGAAGAAAAACACTTTAACTCACTGATGCATCATGGTGACCACTACAGATGTTAGCCTCTATCAGAATTAATCATTTCCAATTATTAATTCCATATTATCAGTTTGAAATTTAGGGGAAAAAAAGTTCAGTGTTGTTACGGTTAACTATTTTTGTATTATTAAAAACTACTTAAAACAGTTGTTTTTCACTGAATTAAAAAAAACTAATATTAGAAGAAAAAAATGTATTTAAAAAAACGTATAGAAAAAAAGAAAATGAAAACTACATGGCAACTAAATGAAATTAAATAAGAATAAGAAAAGAAGTTCTAAATTACTAAAACTAGAACTGAAATAAATAACACTAAAGATAAATGAAATGTAAAAAAAAAATGACCAAAACCATAAATAATAGTATATGAATATTAACACTGATTCAATATATTTGTATCACAGGGTTAAGAAAAGATGATGCTTGAATGTAAACTCTATGGTCAGTATATAGATTTTAATGTTTTGATGAAAAAAAAAAAAAAAAAAAAAGAGTAATCTTTGCTATGAAATAACAAGAATGGAAGTATGGAGATTATGAAGAGACCAAAAATAAACAGAAATATCTTATATTTGAGCTTCTTTGTCTAAATTAAACAGTATTGAAGTATTCAATATCTGATCAAATGCATCCATCACAATGCGGTCACATGCATCCATTTAAAAATTGATATAATAATTAATAAAATAATAAACAACACAATCATTAATAAATACAAATCTTATATTTGAGCTTCTTTGTCTAAATTAAACTGTATTGAAGTCTTTCATATCTGATCAAATGCATCCATTAAAAAAATACTAAAATATAATAATGAATAAAACAATGACATTACATTTAATAATTAATACATGAATAAATAGGCACAATTTATTTGCCTACAAGAATTAATTTAAGCATTAAATATTCATCATTTACTCACCGGCATGCTCCTATTCGCATGACTTAATTTACACAGACATTAGCCGAATTACAGTCTCGCTTTCATTTTATGGAGAAAAAAAAAATGCAATGAATTTGGACGGTGACTGATGGCTGTCCCTAACAATCTGCATCTCAAAGTTTGAACATAAAGTGAGTAAATAAAGTCATGCATCCACTCTGTTTGCATGGGAAGTTCCTTTTGCTTCAAAAGTAAGGAGTTTTGCACTGTAATTGGGAAGGCTTAGCCTTTGTCACGTCTTACAGCAGATACTCTCACATTTACTGAGCATTACTCATGCACTTCAGCACACTTCAGGACTAATATAATATAATACTAACTAGCAAAGATGCACTATCAGCATGTAGTGCATGTGCACATCTGCCATCTGTCTGCACTGGAAACCCACACTTGACCTGGTTCCACTCTCATGGTTATGACTGACACACTGTAACACTGTAACACTGAGACGGGTTATGATCTCAGGTGTCCAACAACACTTTCGCTTCTGATCAGAAGACAAACTTTCTATTGCGACAGACAATGGACGGACAAATGAGCGAGCAAGCCCGTAAAGGAGCATCTGAATGCATATTGAAGTAACGAGGGCTGCTGTGTTTCTGCTGTCAGTCACAGCTGCACATTCACATCAGCTGAAGCTCTAAACACACAGAACGGAAAAGATGAAAAAGATACGTACCGAACCCGGTCCCGTGAACTTATGCGACCGAACCGCTCGTGAAATGATTCAGGTCATGTTTGCAGGGGAATGAAACACGTGAAGGATGATCACACACTCAAGACAGCTCACTTAATTCTGTGGCTGGAGCATGAACTGAGTAACAAAGAAACTTCCGGTGTTTACCGCAGTTTCCAAAATAAAAGTCGCGGCAGCAGCGCTCGAACGGAAAAAAAAAAAAAAAAAAAAAGA
>NW_015542451.1:1510654-1511031 GCF_001515605.1 Sinocyclocheilus anshuiensis
AAAATATTAATAAATTATTTAATTTTATTTTTCTGTAATACTTTATTATAATAAATAAATAAATAAATTTTGTCCCTCCCAAAAATTCTGTATCAGGCAATGAGAATTGCCAGGCCAAGGAAGATAATTTCAGGACCATTTTATACACTTCCTTCATAATATTTAGGGTAAACATACCAAATAGTAAAGGTCAAAGTTTACTGCATTTACATAATAATATTATGCATTTACATAATTAATAATTTAATCATGAGACACTAGGAAAATAATACGTAAACCATACATTTGTAAATAATAAGTACATAAAATATTTATTTATTCATAAAAATAATGTAATAATTCATAAAAAATAATGCAGTGTGTCCACTGTATTAGAA
>NW_015542451.1:1511136-1512273 GCF_001515605.1 Sinocyclocheilus anshuiensis
TGACTGTTTATCATAGTAAAAATAAAATAAAATAAATAAAATATATTTTATATAAAATGTCACTGCATTTTCTGCAATTAGGTGAATATATTTATTTAATTGGTAGCAATTTACGATAAGGTTTAATTTGTTAACATTAGTTAATGCATTAACTATTAACTAACAAGAACAATATATATTTTAATACAATTCACAAAATAAAATAAAATATAAAATAAATAAGATATGATAAGACAAGATAAAATAAGGTAGATAAAATAAATAAAATAAGATAAAATAAAATAAAATAAATAAAATAAATACAATTAAATAAAATTAAATCAGATAGATAAAATAAAGAAAATAAATACAATTAAATAAAATGAAATAATATAGATAAAATAAAATAAATAAAATAAATTCAATTAAATACAATTAAATAAGACAGATAAATAAAATAAGATAAAATAAAAGAAAAGAAAATAAATACAATAAATACAATGAAATAAGATAGATAAAATAAAACAAAATAAAGAAAATAAATACAATTAAATAAAATGAAATAAGATAGATAAAATAAAATAAAGAAAATAAATACAATTAAATAAAATGAAATAAGAAATAAGATAGAAAATAAAGAAAATAAATACAATTAAATAAAATGAAATAAGATAGATAAAATAAATAAAAAATAAAATAAACAATTAAATAAAATGAAATAAGATAGATAAAATAAAATAAAGAAAATAAATACAATTAAATAAAATGAAATAAGATAGATAAAATAAAATAAAGAAAATAAATACAATTAAATAAAATGAAATAAGATAGATCAAATAAAACAAAATAAAGAAAATAAATACAATTAAATAAAATGAAATAAGATAGATCAAATAAAACAAAATAAAGAAAATAAATACAATTAAATAAAATGAAATAAGATAGATCAAATAAAACAAAATAAAGAAAATAAATACAATTAAATAAAATGAAATAAGATAGATCAAATAAAACAAAATAAAGAAAATAAATACAATTAAATAAAATGAAATAAGATAGATAAAATAAAATAAAGAAAATAAATACAATTAAATAAAATGAAATAAGATAGATAAAATAAATAAAATAAGATCAAATAAAATAAAATAACGATGTATA
>NW_015542451.1:1515122-1524661 GCF_001515605.1 Sinocyclocheilus anshuiensis
AGATAAAATAAAATAAAGAAAATAAATACAATTAAATAAAATGAAATAAGATAGATCAAATAAAACAAAATAAAGAAAATAAATACAATTAAATAAAATGAAATAAGATAGATAAAATAAATAAAATAAGATCAAATAAAATAAAATAAAGCTGTCTAAACAGGTAACATACATAAAAGATCAAGATGTTAAAGATCAAGTGTTTTATAAAGGAAATTCTGAGTATGGTAACTTACTCAGGTTTAGTCGTGCTACGCGCTCTTTTATGTTGCCAAGGGTTACCGTTTCCATGCGAGAACGGGGCCAATTGACGTCATTGGCAGACTTTGATTGGTGCTTTGCTGTTTCCGGTGAGCAGACGTCCGAGCGCCCGTGAAGAATAAAGAGCTGCTGTGCCGCGTCTGAATAACGGAATAACGCAGAATCCGAGTCGCGTTTTAAAGCCTCGGTAAGGAATAACGGTAGTTAACGTGTCATGTTTTGTCGTGCAGCATCTATGATTATCGGTAAATGCTGGAAATGACATTTGTTTATGATACAGATAAAGATGGCGACCGCTCAGCGGCCTTCTCTTAGAGACTTATGGCTTCTTATTTTCAAATATCATTGAGCAAAACCACTCATTAACCTTTTATATGTTATGCGTTTACGGTTTTAACGTTCTCGTTGAGGTTAGATAACGGCATGTCTGCTCTGTGTTGTATTTAGACAGTCTAAGGTGCGTTTTGATATGCGTCTGTGTATTAAACTAATATTTCATACGCATCGCATAATATTTGTATGTTCCTTTGGTCTTGTAAAATAGATCTAAAACTATCCTTTATTCTATATACACTAGTATTCTGATTGATGTTGTTGAAGTGGAAAAATGATTTTATGTCAACATAATAATCAACCTGCAGCATGAAGTTGTTTTTCTGTAAATAATCATTTATATAATGGTTCATGCAGTGGATCAAACTGTCCAGGTGTGTTGAAACAAATATAATCTCCAGATTATTACTGACATCAATCTCATCTCTGAGATGATGCTGTAATCCAGCTCGGGCAGAACATTCAATGACCCCTTTAAATGTATTTATAGTCATGTGCAGACATTAATGATATTTTCATGAATATTAATTACGTTTTGAGTGTTTCTGCATTAATTCTGTAGGCAATCACAGCAATAGCCTCTTTTTCCATCATAACAAAGTACATCACACGTCATTTAAAAAATCCGGAATAACATTATTACGGTTCCATGTCAACTAATATAGTTAACTAAAGTTAACAAATTAAACCTTATTGTAAAGTGATGCCATTTCATTTTGTCCGCCAAGTTACATTTTATATTAAAGATGTTTCATTAAAAAGACTATATTTAGATCATTTGTATTTATTGAATGTTTTCATTATTTATTTTTGTACGCTGTCAAACACTTATGCTTTGTTCTCTTGTATTAAACTTCTCAACGAGAAAGATCGACACTGGTTTCATTCGATCAGCATCTTGCTGAGTTGTCCCGTGTGTCACTTGTTGTAATTGTAACGCAGTGATTGGTGTTTGTGCACCGCTGCAGGTCAAAGGTCAGATCCAGCGTTCAGCATGGCATCAGGCAGCGTGAGCAGCGAGGAGGAGAAGAGTCTGAGGGAATGTGAGTTATACGTGCAGAAACACAACGTCCAGCAGCTGCTGAAGGACTGCATCGTGCAGCTGTGCACCTCACGACCCGACAGACCCATGGCCTTCCTCAGAGAATACTTCGAAAGGCTGGAAAAGGTTTGCATTTATTCGTACAGAATTCTGACATGACATAAAAGCAACAGATGGCCCATGCGGTAATGCACAACCACATGTATCTTTGTTTTTATATATATTTATATTCATGCATCTTCATGTGCAGGAGGAAGCTAAGCAGCTCTTAAACCAGCAGAAGGCCAGTTCTCGCTCAGACTCTCGTGAAGATGAGGTGTCTCCTCCCATGAACCCGGTGGTGAAGGGCCGCAGGCGGAGAGGAGCCATCAGCGCTGAGGTCTACACCGAGGAGGACGCCACCTCCTACGTCAGGAAGGTCTGTATCTCTCAGAATGACGTAATGTCTCGTGTGTTGGACTCCATAGGTCAGTCAGTCGTGTTTTCTGTCTTCTCTGTGAAGGTCATTCCTAAAGACTACAAAACCATGGCTGCTCTCGCCAAAGCCATCGAAAAGAATGTGCTCTTCTCACATCTGGACGACAATGAAAGAAGGTGACTTAGTGTTTTAGTTCCTTTAGCCATTATTTAGTTTTTTAGGCAGGACACTACAGGCAAAACTTTTTTTTTTCCCCATGCACTGGTCAGTTTTGAGATTTTTTTTCCCCCAGACTAGTGAAAAGGAAAATGCAAAACAAACTTTTAAGTGTTTATTTTATTGCACGTTATCTATATGTGTTTAGATTCTTTAAAGGCCATGATTATTTTTTCCACTTAAGCAAGATTTTCATACACCAAACATTATCATTTGCATGATTTTATACAACAATTTATTCTTAAAAAAAAATACTGTTTTTTTTTCTTTGTAAAAAAAATATTCCTGTGTAAAAATATTGAAACTGGATTAGATTTTTGTTCAGGATATTTATGTGAATTATCGCATATTTAATTAGAAAATCTTTCATTTGCATATTTAAACAACATTTCAGAAAACGTGTAACACAAATTTTTTTTTTTCTCGAAACATAACGACTTTATTCTCGAAATTTAATGAGTTAAATCTCAACATTTTATCTCGACTTTTTCTCGAAATTTAAAGATTTTAATCTCGAGATGGTTTTATTTTTTATTATTGCTTGGCCCTAATCCTCTTCCGTAAAAGAGAAATCCAAAATCGCCTTTGTAAAAATATTGAAACTGGATTTGAATTTTATCCTGGATATTTATGTGAATTATCGCATATTTAATTAGAAAATGCTTCATTTGCATATTTAGACATAACATTTCAGAAAACGTGTAATACAGAAATGTTTGTAACTCCTAATGAAATCAAGCAACAGGGGAAGTGTGGTGATGTAAAAGACATAAAATAACTTACTGACCAAATTTGTCTTCTGTTTTACCCTACAGTGACATATTTGATGCCATGTTTCCAGTCACCTACATCGCAGGAGAGACTGTCATCCAGCAAGGTAGAGCTTTAAAAACACTGATGAGCAATCATATTGACCTTATTTATACATTGATTTACCTTTGCTGTTTTGTTTCACACTTGTTTCCTAGGTGACGAGGGTGATAACTTCTATGTCATCGATCAGGGTGAAATGGATGTGAGTTATCCTAAACACGTCTTCACATAAAAACAACCTAAGAGTGCCACCCTGGATTTGTTCTCAATCAATACGGCACATTATGCAGGTACAGCAGGTCATGAGTGCGTTTCCTCACAGGTGTATGTGAACAGTGAGTGGGCCACCAGCATCGGGGAGGGCGGCAGCTTCGGAGAGCTGGCACTGATCTACGGCACCCCGAGAGCCGCCACCGTCAGAGCCAAGACCAACGTCAAGCTCTGGGGCATCGACAGAGACAGCTACAGGAGAATACTGATGGTACAGCTGCACTTTACTCACACACACACACACACACACACACACACACACACACATATATCAGGACCCAAAAATATATCCTTTTTATTATGCACCTGTTCCATGTTAATAATACCCTTAAAATGGTGAAATATCTACTCCAATTTCTGTAACTTTGAATTCTGTTTTTTATACTCCAAAACATCCTTCTGTCCTGTGTTTGATCATAGGGAAGCACATTGAGGAAGAGGAAGATGTACGAGGAGTTCTTGAGCAAAGTATCTATTTTAGGTAAGTCTGTCTGTCTATCTAGTTATTAGGGGTGTGACGATACACTTCGCTCACGAGACAAGACGAGATGATACATGAAATTGGATTCACAAGAAGATGATATTTTAACACTGTTTTTAAGAATCTTATTTTATTTCAAAGTCACAAAATGCAAAACAGTGCAAATGCATTTTTAAATGTTTTAATTAATCATCTTGTAATCACTGGCACTTCATTTCTACTTTCGGTGTGTGAATTATCATATGCAATAAAAGACAGAACAATATCCAAGCACTGTAAAAGTTTTTGCCACAGACTCATCAGACTGGCTTCTCTCCTGTATGATTTCACACGAGTCTCTTCAGACCTTATGACAGTCCATGAACTATGCATGAGCTTCTAACTTCTTTTAACTCTTTTCCCGCCAGCGTTTTTGAAAAATGTAGCATTTTTGATCATTTTCACTAAAATTTCATGGCCTCCCGAATATTTTGTTGCATGAATATCTGAACATGCAATGCATCAAAATAAAGAACAGAGCCTCTACTTTTAAACAAAAAAATCTATTCTAGCTTCAAGCATTCTTTTTTTATCAACACTTGAATGTAGGTAAGCTTCATAAAAAAACATTTTTTTTATCAAAAACTATATCTGGATCATATTCAGTTCGATGACCAAAGCATAGATGCAGTAGATCGCTTTCATCAACACCCCCAAAGCTTCACAGTCCTTTACCACTTCCGGGATCGCCATTTCACTCAGTAACATTTGGCAGTTTTCATTTATATGCCGTTTATTGTTGATGATCGCATTATTTTTTATATGCATCTGCTTACATATGAGATCGCTCGTGGCCTGTGTTTTTGATTGGGAGATCGTGGACTCATTCAGGAGATGTGTAATAGTGCCCCCGAGCATATAACAGTTAAAACGGAAAATTCTGTGTTTTGGCAGGGTAAGGGTTAAAGGGATAGTTCACCCAAAAATGAAAATTACCCCATGATTTACTCACCCTCAAGTCATCCTAGGTGTATATGACTTTCTTCTTTCAGACGAATACAATCGGAGTTATATTAAATAATGTCCAGGCTAATCCATGCTTTATAATGGGAGTGGATGGTAGCCCAAAATTTAAAGTCCAAAAAATTGCACCCATCCATTATAAAAGAAGTCCACACGGCTCCGGGGGGTTAATAAAGGCCTTCTGAAGCGACGCGATGCGTTTGTGTAAGAAACATATCCATATTTACTACTTTATAAACCTTAATCTCTAGCTTCCGCTAACTGTCGTGCATGCGTTCACGAGAGAGTGGCGTCCAGCGGATGACGTAAGACGTAGGTGTAGCATAAGCTCTGGTGAGAATATGCTAGTCTCGCGAGAAACAAGTTTTGTTTGCATCAAAAGAAAACCAGTGTCCTCTTGGCTTATATCGAAATCCTTCGACATTTTTCTTTACAAATCCTCGTTTTGTACTACTAATTCGTGACCGGTGTTTTGTTTTGCTCTCTCCTCTGCGCTTCGGCGTGCGTCACACTTCCGCGTTCATCACCGCGTTTGCTTACGTCATCCGCTGGACGCCACTCTCTCGTGAACGCATGCACGACAGTTAGCGGAAGCTAGAGATTAAGGTTTATAAAGTTGTAAATATGGATATTTTTCTTACACAAACGCATAGCGTTGCTTCAGAAGGCATTTATTAACCCCCCGGAGCCGTGTGGACTTCTTTTATGATGGATGGGTGCAATCTTTTGGACTTCAAATTTTGGGCTACCATCCACTCACATTATAAAGCATGGATTAGCCTGGACATTATTTAACATAACTCCGATTGTATTCGTCTGAAAGAAGAAAGTCATATACATTTTCATTTTTGGGTGAACTATCCCTTTAATCTAAACAATTACATGATGTGCGATCAGTATCATGAATCGTATCGCATCGTGAGTTGAGTGAATCGTTACATTCCTAACTACAGATGATATATATATATAGAGAGAGCGAGAGCTTTGTCTGTGTAGTTCCTGTATCGTGAGTGTTTCTGCTCTCTGCAGAGTCTCTGGATAAGTGGGAGCGTCTGACCGTGGCTGACGCTCTGGAGCCGGTGCAGTTCGAGGACAGCCAGAAGATCGTGGTTCAGGGAGAACCAGGGGACGAGTTCTTCATCATCCTGGAGGTGCAGTATCCCGTCTGCTGAAAGTGTGTCCGTGTTGGTGAAAGTGTTGCGTTTTCTGAAGTCCTGCCGTCTGTTTCCTCAGGGATGTGCAGCCGTTCTGCAGCGCAGGTCAGAGAATGAAGAGTTTGTAGAGGTCGGCAGGTTAGGACCGTCAGACTACTTCGGTAAGTGACATTAAACATGGAGGAATCAGTGCACATTCTTAAAGGATAGTTCACCAAAAAAAGGAGACGTCTGAGCTTCTGAGTTTTCCGTACAACAAAAGTGGATGGTGAATTTTGCAGTATAAATCACCCTCCACTTTCCTTGTTCTGAAAATGGAACCTCAAACATTTCATGAAAGAAAGAAACTAATTTAGGCTCAGAACAACTGTCCATTTAATGTAAAATATATTTATGCAGTAAGTCTCTGAATATGATCTGTTAGTCAATACAATTCAAAATGTATCTCATCAGATAGGATACAATTTATTCATTATAATGGGATTCTTATTAGTTATTCATGAAACCATAAAGAGCAAGTATAGAAAATAAAACAATATAAATGACAAACTTATGAATTCAATATTTATGGATTGCATGTTTCTCACACCTCACTCTCACTAGTCAAGCTAGCTTTGTTGATATTAATAAAAAAATATATTAATATAGTAGGTCTCTGAATGTGATCAGTCAGTCAATACAATTAAAAGTTTATCTTAATGGATATGATACAGTTTATTTTTTATAACGGGATGCTTATTAGTTATTCATGAAGCTATATTATGGAAGCATGTGAAAAAAAATACAAATAAAAAAGGTGATAGTGACTTTTTTTTCCCATAATTCTGAGGGAGATAAAAGTCAGAATTACGAGATATAAACTCAGAATTCATTTTTTTTTTTTTTTTGAGTTTACTGAATTTTGCAATTCAGTTTTTTGTTTTCACCATAGAAAAAAAAAAAAAATGTGACTACTACTAAAATTGTGAGTTTATATTTCACAATTCTGACTTTTATAAAAAAGTTTATATTTCGCAGAATTGTTAGACCAAGAATTTGCAATTCTCTTTTTTTTTTTTTAAGTAATTATTATACTTAATTAGTGCAGATAATTAAGTATAAAAATAAAATCTTTGTGTTTCTTTGCTCTCACTAGGTGAGATCGCTCTGCTGATGAACCGACCCCGTGCAGCTACCGTGGTGGCGCGCGGGCCGCTCAAATGCGTCAAGCTGGACAGGCCGCGTTTCGAGCGTGTGCTGGGACCATGTTCAGACATCCTCAAACGCAACATCCAACAGTACAACAGCTTCGTGTCGCTCTCCGTCTGAGACGCCCCACCCCTAAAAACCTATACCGCAGGGTCCACCTCACCATTTAGCTTCTCATTTAAGCGTTCCCAGGCTCATTACTGCTTCATTAAGTGCTTCCCATGTGACTGTCACGTCAGCCGAGAGCTTTAACAGCCGCTTTCATCGTCCGACATTCAGAGCCAAATGAAAGGCCAGACAATCAAACGTACGTTCCTCCAATCAAATCACAGCCTTTACTCTGCAGTGTTTTTACCTTTAATTCCAAGCAGTAAATGAAAACAACATAAATATATTTATAGTAGAGTTATTCTAAAACCGTTTTAAATTCCTAGTTTTATAAGGTGAACTGACTACATAAGACAGACGAGTGATGTTTGGCTGTACTGATTATATTCTTTAAGCCTTACTGCCTCATTTCCCTCCTCTATCAAAGCTACACGGAGAAAAAGCAGTCAGGAACACGAACATACATGTGGTTTTATTTCTTCTCATCATTCCAGCACACACTCTCACTATTTGTGTTTCAGTTGCTTACTGTAGTAACTAGTGAGGCCGTTCCTGTGCAGTATCTAAACGTTTAGGGTTTATTGTAAGAGAAACTGGCTGACTGATTTTTAAAACTGATATCTCCTCAAAACCATAGTAGTTTCTGTTCTGTTACGATGCCAGTGCCAAACGTTGGACAGAGCCTCGCGTCTTGACTTGAATTTAGCTTCTAGAGGTGAGCGTGACAGATATTTGACAGCGTGATAAAAATTTAATTTGTGTATTCCCGCATGTGCGCCGTCACCGAATGAGCTTTCAGTCCGAATGTTTCAGTATTTACCTTTTTGTCAGTATATGCCGAGAAATACCAGTTTTATTTTTTAATAAGCTTATTTTTCCACAATGGTGCACAGTGGCATATTTAGTCACATGTCATAATTTCAAGTGTTTCTGTGGCTATTTTTTTAAGGAATAGTGCACCCAAAAATGAAAATTTTTCTGAAAATGTACACATTCTCAGGTCAGCCAAGATGTGGATGATTTTGTTTCTTCATCAGATTTGGAGAAATGTAGCATTGCATCAGTGTCTCAGCAATGGATGCTCTGCAGTGAATGGGTGCCGTCAGAATGAGTCTATTTGTTTCTTACAAACACACAGCTTTTGGCTTCTCCAGATGTTAACTGATGGACTGGAGTGCTGTGGATTGCTTGTGGATTATTGTGATGTTTTTATCAGCTGTTTGGACTCTCATTCTGACGGCACCCATTCACTGCAGAGCATCCATTGCTGAGACACTGATGCAATGCTACATTTCCCAAAATCTGATGAAGAAACAAACTCATCTACTTCTTGAATGGCCTGAGGGTGAGTACATTTTCAGCAAATTTTTGGGAGAACTATTCCTTTAAACTGGCTTGTAGCAGTTTTAATGTCGAAATAAAAGACTGAAACAATTATAAACTGAGGTTTTAACGTCCACGCCGAGGTCTCTGGTTTCTAGTGGTCATAAAGCAGAAAATGAAATTCTTTCTGCTTACAACATCATGAATGACGTCAATATCTTTGATACGTTTTTATAAAAACTCCACAAGGAGTTCTTTAAGTTAAAATGAACATTGGTGATTTGATGTTTACATGTCCATATTCTGTTTTGTTGTTAAACAATCCAAAGCGATCAATGTTTGATTCTCTTTATTTAGATAACAATTCTCATTGTTCCTTGTTTTAGTTTTTGAGAAATGCGTATTAAAATGGTGTGCAACACAAAGGTTTTTCAGATTCTTTCAGCTTTATCTTGGCATCTTCGTCACATTTATTAGGTTCATTTCCCCTGAAATAATAGGGCCAGAATCTCACGCACACCCATCTTCACGGCAGTGACGCTTGTGTCTGTGTGAATGGGCAGAACGACTGATGAATAAACAGAGGAATAGAGCTGCACTTTCAAACCCAAACGTTTCTGCTAGTTCTGTGACCTGCAGTCTTATGAGCTGCTGATATATTGCGGACCACTGATGATGTTTTATTTGTCAATGTTACCCAGATGTGTAGTCTGATTTCCAGTGAGTTTTGCGCAGAAAATAATCTTTTTGGTATAGATCATCCAAATGGCAGTTTAAGCAATAAAAAGGTTGTTATTGAACCATCAAATGCAGTAGAAGACTTTCTTTCCAGGCAAATGCTCAAATTTCTTACAAGTTGTCATAAATATACAAGGGGCAGCGTTCAACCGAGAAAAAAATCTGACCGTTCAGAATGGAATTATTACTATA
>NW_015542451.1:1524832-1531225 GCF_001515605.1 Sinocyclocheilus anshuiensis
GTTACTTGCATGTAATTATGCATAATTAATTGTTATTATAATAGTAAGTACATGTAACTTGTAACAAAGAGACCTTAAAATATACTGTATAAAATATATATATATATATATATATATATATATATATAATTTTAATAGTAAGTCAAACTTGTAGGCATTATGCAACAAATAAATAATCTCAAATGGCAGTATGTTGCATGGTTGTCATGATCATGTGGCATATGAGTGCTGTCCAGTTATTACATTGAAAATAAATGATTTGATCAAATGTTTTTATTTTAATTTTGTGTTAAAATATATTCAATTTTGGCAGTTTTATTTAAAATGAGCTTTATTTCCGTCACAGAAAAGGAAGGTCCACTTGAGTACACTGCATTGTGGGATATATTGCATGCAATGTGCTTTGTTGTACACATTCAAAAGTTTGTGGTCAGTAAGATTTTTATTTTGTTTTTCCGTTGAATTATAATTTCAGATATCCTTGGTTTGTATGCTGTGTGGCATTTGCTAAATCTGTTCTCATCCAACAGATGGGACTGAATTAACTGAATTGTAATTTTTTTACATGTCATGTTCTTAGACAAGTCATGGCTGCTTGAGTGCTAAAATCAGATCATGTTTTTATGCTTAAATTTCAATTTTATTATACTCAAATGTGTTTAAAGATAATACAAGTTTTTACACACGTCACACAAGGCTTTCTGTCAGCTGGCAGTCAGGAACTGGACTGAATCAGAAAGTATACAAATATTTTGTCATTTTAATGAGGCAATGTGAGAATGTGATAAACAGTCATGAATAATTGACCGGGATTTGATTTACAGTTTTTCAGATTATGTTTATCCACCACCACCAATTCATAAATTAACATTTTGAGCATTTGAACTGGATTTGGTAAACCCAAATTTATTTCTGCTAGCTGAGACACTAATGATGACGAATTTAAGCTAGCTTCAACTTGCAATACAATACTGCAATAGAGTGGTGAACCACAAGTTGCAACAACGCTTTTCAAAGATCCCACTTGACAGCCTGTGAAGTACAACCAGATGAGACCGCTGAGGATTACACGTTTAGGATCCGTCTGGAAAGTCAGAAATCTGTCTCGCAACCTACCGCAGAGTTTCTCTGGTGATGTGGCCTGTTTGTGTGCTACATCACCAGCTCAGCCGCCACTAATAGTTGTTTGTATAAAAATGGACAGAAAGGGAACGGATAATCAGAGGAAATGCTTCTTGCTGTGCAGTTAAAGCACCACATGAATGGTGTGTTTGCTGATGTAAGGAGATCTGTAGATCTGAATGCTGCATCATCTGTCTGGCTCTGGGATTTTAGAGCCGTCGGCAGCTTTTGTTAGGGAGCTTTTTGAAGTAATATTACATGGCCTCTTTTTAGCATAATTATGATACAAAGTCATAAACATGAGATAAAAGGTCCAAATGATAAGATAAGAAGTTGAAATTATGAGATAGAATGTTGGAATTATGAGATATTCATCATGACAGTCAAAATTGACAAAAAGTCATAATTGAAAAATTCTTTTTTTTTGGAATTGACTTTTATTTCACTGGTTTATGATCATTTGGACATTTTTGTGTCAATAATGACTTATCTCATAATTTTGACATTTTTGACTATCATATTTATAAGTCATAATTTCAACTTTTTATCTCTCTGGCTTATCTCATAATTTCTATTTATGTGATCATTTTGGCTGTTATAATTATGACTTTGTATCTCATAATTTTGACTTTTTGTCACTTTTGACAATTAAGATTTGTTTAGTAATATCAGACAGCCCTTTTTAGCCAATCATAATTAGGATAAAGTCATAAATATGAGATAAACGGTCAACATTATGAGTTAAAAATACATACTTTTGTAGTTGTATTATATATAGTTATATATTGACATTGAGATACTAAGTCATCGTGACAAAAATTGTACTTTTTAGAATTGACGTTTTGTCTCATTTTAAATGTTTCATGATCATTTCAACTTTTATCTCATAATTTACATTTCTTGTCAATTTCAGAGCTCTTCATCTCGATAATTACTTAATTATCATAATTTTGATTGTCTCAAAATTATGAGTCATAATTTCAACTTTTTTATCTCTGTGACCTTTATCTCTTAATTTTAATTTGTGAAATTGTTAAATTCATAATTATGACTTTGTATCTCATAATTTTGACAGTTAAGACTTCACACAGCCCTTTTTAACCAATCAGAAATATGAATAATTTTTCCTCCTGGTGTCCTTAGATGCCATGATTTTGGACAGGAGAGGTGATTTAGTTCAGTGGCTTAGTCTGGAAGTTATCATAACGTCACTTCAGTGGATTGCCGATATCTCCTCAAACCCTCGCTCTTCTCGTTCCGTCACCTGTTATTTCCTCCTGGGAGGCTTGTAGTTACTCTGGATGACTCTACAAAATCTCTGATCACCACTTGTGGTTCTCCCAGCTTCTTCACACACTTTCCTACTGTCCTGAGCACATGGCCGAGCCGGCGGTCCAAGGCCTGCAGGTGGTCCTCAGTCAGAACTGGCGAGAGAGGGTCTCTGGAGAGGGATTCCCTCATGACGTCGCTCAGGCGGTACTCGGACTTCACCAAAAGCTTCAGTCTAAACAGCGTGGAACGCTTGATCCTGTGAGAGGCCATGCGTTTTGTGAGTAAGACTATATGTCTCATACAACTGTTCGTAAATGAACTTCAGAATCATATCATTTAATAAATATTTCAGAAAGACTCTTACATGCAACACTGGGTCAATGGAGCAAGAATGGACATCTCATCGTCGGAATGCCGGCCAAATCTGCAGTGAACAAGAGGATGAAGAAGCCCGTTTTGCCCATATAATAAAAATAAATAAATAAATCATGCTTTGGTAAATCATAATTAGGAGATTTAAAAAAAAAATCCAAATTATGACAAAAACGTACATTTTTAGATACTAATATCTAATAGTGTCTATCTAATAATGTCATAATCATAATAACAGACAAAATTATGACAGTCATAATTATGACCTAAAATTCGACTTTTTATCTCATATTTCGATTTTTATGTGATCATTTCCACTTTATCTCATAATTTTGACTTTGTCAAAATTGTCAAAAAAATCGACTTTTTATCTCAATTATGACCTACTAAATACATTTAGACTTTTTTTCATAATGTTGACTTTTTATCTCATATAGATATTTTTCTCATAATCTCGTCATAATTTTGACATTTTGTCACATTTTAACTTCTCAGTTTTGACTTGCGTGATTATTTTGACTTATGTCATGATTATGACTTTGTATCTCATCAATTTCAACTTTTTATCTCTGACTTTTTTCCATGATTTCGACCTTATATCTTATCATTTTAACTTTTTTGTCCATTTTGACTTTGATCTCAATTATGACTTTATCTCATAATTTGAACATTTATCATAATGTTGACTTTATCTTATAACTGACTTTTATCTTATAATTTTGACTTTTTGTCAATTTCAACTTTTATCTCGACTTTTTGTCATGATTTCAACCTTTTATCTCATAATTTTGACTTTTTTTGTTTCGACTTTTTTCTCATCATTGAAATTTTTTTTTTTGTCAATTTCAACTTTTTATCTCATAATTTTGACTTTTTTTGTTAGTTTCGACTTTTCTCTCATCATTTCAATTTTTTTTTGTCAATTTCAACTTTTTATCTCATAATTTTGACTTTTTTTGTTTCGACTTTTTTCTCATCATTGAAATTTTTTTTTTTGTCAATTTCAACTTTTTATCTCATAATTGACTTTTTGTCATAATTTCAAATTTTATGTCATGATTTACCAAAACATTATATTTTTTCTTATATCAAAAATGAGCTTTCATAACCACTCTGATAAACAGTGAAAGGGGCTATTCACACATAACATGTTTTTTTTTTTCATTTAAAAATGTGAGATGCAAGGCAGTGGAATGAAACAGAAACGAAAGGTCTAGAGACACGTTTTAAAAGCTGAACTTTTGACTTGAGTGCTGTGTTTATTGAACACCATGTATTGCACAAGACACTGCAAAAGACACGAGTGCAATGGCCAAAAACAATGAAAAAGCAGTGCAGTGCATTGCAAAAATGCATTCAGTGTTAATGGCCCCAAAAGTTTACAGATGAGAACATACCCTCTGGCGTTGTCTAAGTGGAGCAGGAAGCCATCATCTCCAAACTTGGTGAAAATTTCATAGTGGTGCCTGTCCATGTTTCCTGAAACATGAAAGAGACATTTTTTCCTTTAAGGTCAGTACACTGGCTTAT
This sequence comes from Sinocyclocheilus anshuiensis, assembly GCF_001515605.1. Classification (NCBI taxonomy): domain Eukaryota; kingdom Metazoa; phylum Chordata; class Actinopteri; order Cypriniformes; family Cyprinidae; genus Sinocyclocheilus; species Sinocyclocheilus anshuiensis. Next base: position 1,529,129 of record NW_015542451.1, read on the forward strand.
GTAACTCTGGATTTAAAGTTTCCTTATTGTCAGTGTGATGCTTATTTTGGTGCGAAACCAATCATTACCTACTTTGATCGTCAGGTATGAAAAATTGTTTCATGTAAGTTTTACGTGAAGTTTTGACAAAATTAATTCCATCAAGTGTCGATATGGAAAGCGTTTACATGCCTGTAAGAAAGTCAAATATTGCCATGTCAATAATGTTGAGCAGTCTGTTCCCAGAGTTGTAGGGATAAAGTTTTTTGACATTATCACAGTATAACGCATTGACCTCCCACCTGAGAAGAAAGAGAAGACGTTAATTGCTTCAAGCTGTTGGGACACATCTGAACATTACTGAACTTTAGACCCTATTGTGAGCATGACAAACATTTTTGTTTCTTAGCCATGGTCTGAATCAAGAGCTGGATTTCTCAAATCCAAATAAGGACATTCTACACTTCATAAAACAACAAATGTTGATCGGACCGGAATACTCTTTTATTTTCTGTATAAATCAAGTTAAACTGAATCTAAACGGACCCATTTTACTTTCTTAAAACACATTCCTGCTCTTATTAAGTCCCAGAAAGAAAAGAAACATTCTTTGTACTCAAAACTGAAGAGTGATTTAGTGCGTATGAGAGTCAGAGCGTACTCCTCTCTCCCGGTGAAACTGTAGGCGCGCATCCAGGGGTTTGGGATGGAGATCCGCGGGGCGATGCTCAAGCCCGGTAGATAAGCAGACATGGAGCCCTCCAGCAGATCAGGATGACCACACACGGCGTACTCCGACTTGCACACGTATAAACACTTAGCAAAGAAACACGTGTTGTTGGCTGGTCAAGAAATAAGAAAAACATTTAAAGCAACTCACTCTGATAGAAACTGGCCCAAAATTATACATATAAACAGACAGAACCGTTCAAAAGTTTGGGGTCAGAATTTTTGGTTTTGTATGCTCACCAAAAGTGCATTAATTTGATCAAAAAAATGCAGTAACATTTTTGTGATATTGTAATATATTAATAAAGTTTGAAATGCACATTTTTTTATTTCAATATGTGTTAAAATGTAATTTATTTCTGTGATCAAAGCTGAATTTTCAGCATCATTACTCCAGTCTTCAGTGTCACATGATCTTCAGAAATCATTCTAATATGCTGCTGCTCAAGAAACATTTCTGATTATTATCAATGTTGAAAACAGTTGTGCTGCACAATATTTTTGTGGAAACAGTGATACATTTTATTCAGGATTCAGGATTCTTTGATGAATGGAAAGTTAAAAAAACAGCATTTATTTTAAATAGAAATCTTTTGTAACATTATAAATGTCTTTACTGACACTTTTGATCAATTTAATGCATCCTTTCTGAAAAAAATAATAATTTCTTAAAAAAAAAACGTACTTACCCCAAACTTTTGAACAGAAGCCTTTATTATATTTATTTTGTTAAAAAATTTAATGAATCCTTTCTGAAAAAAATAATTTCTTAAAAAAAAAACGTACTTACCCCAAACTTTTGAACAGAAGCCTTTATTATATTTATTTTGTTAAAAATGTGTTTTGACTAGTAATGCAAACCTGGAGAGTTGAAGAAGACACTGCGCAGTTCCTCATTGTGTGTTATGTACAAAATCTCACCCGTCACATTAATGAATCGTCCCGCCACGGGTGGAACTCTCCGGAAGTCCAGCACTCTGCACACAGTCCACATATTCACACACTCATGGCTGGCCATCTAAGTCAGCTTTACTATCAACCTGGTTTTCGACAAATGAAGTCTCTTTAAATCATATTTTGAGTGAGATATCCTAAAATATCTAAATAGGTTTGCTAAAGGAATTTCTATCAGATTTCAGCTGATCCAGTAGCATCTTACTTGACTCTTAGAGGATTTTCAATTCAAACTACGTTTGCTTTTCCTTCAGTGTGGTTTTGACTAGTCATTTTTCTTCAGCTGAAGAGGTTTGGCTGAGTGTTTAATCAAGCTCAGATGAGGAATAACCTGCAGGAAAACACCCTTTTCTCAAGTGGCTTTGCTTACACCACTAATGACAGGGTGAAACTCCTGGGGAATTTTTCCTTGCCACTTGTTCACTGGGCGGGGGG
>NW_015542451.1:1531237-1536491 GCF_001515605.1 Sinocyclocheilus anshuiensis
CTCGTTCAATGTTGGGCGTTCTTTGTAAAGCTGCTTTGGAAATGATATGCATTGTAAAAAGCACTACACAAATAAACTGCACTGACCTGTAAACCTCAGTCATTAGAAATGCTTACAGTGAGAAAAATGAGGATTCTTCAACATGTTTTACGATAGCTAACAATACAATGACATTATTAAAGCATTATTGAAGTACGTAACATCTGTGCCACTTATGTCACCAAACAATATGCTGAAATAATGAGTCTGAACACCCCCCCCCCACCCCCCATCTGCAATTGGTCAATCAAATAGATAGACCCGCCCCAAACTCATGCTATGCAACAGAGCCCACCCATTTTTTAGGTTCTAGTATTTTTGCTATTAATTTTTCCCATAGGGATTTTGTTTAAGAGTTATAAGCCATGAACTAACAAGCGACAAAGGTACAAGACTGTGAACTTACTGACTTTGATAAGTGAAAGAACTACAATCCCATCAAGCATTGCGATTGACATAATGAATTAAAAACAATGGATATATATAAAAAACTATTGATTTGCCTGTTTTGATTCTCTGATTGGCAGAATTATGGGTAATGTAGTTTTTCACCAATAATTCTAATGCTCAACAGGATTATTTAAGAAACAAGTTGAAATAACGCAACTTCAACAAAAGCATATACAATCTATCTACAACCCTGTAGCTCAAAACAGGTATGTGTTTAACAGCTTCAAAAATCAATTCCCCTGTGGAAAAAATGAATGGGATTTTTACTTCCAGAACCCGACTGTTGCACTCTATTGGATGAAGCAATGTTGCTGTGCTAGTCTGGATGAGATGTTCAAAAAAGGACTTGCTGTGGACTTGAAAATCAACATGAAAATTGCTGACAAGAGTTTTTGTGTCTGTAATCTCTAAGATCTTTCCTAGTAAATCATAAGTGACGTTTTATAGCCTCTGTTTTAGTGAATTCCCTTGATGTCTGTTGTAGTCTGCCCTAAGATTTCATCACCATATAATCATCCACAATAGACCTCACCAAATATGCTTTGTCACTGTCTCAACAGGCCTAAACAATGATGTACAGTATCCCACTGAGGTGCAGCCTGAGGGATTTCATCTGTTTACTCATATCAGATCCTTCACTGTATAATTCATTCCTGCTTTTGTCTATCTGTCCTGTCATTCCTGTTTCGCTGTGTGACTCTAATCAACGTTCGTCTGCCTCACCTGTCGAGGTGGAAAGCTGCTATCTCAGCATTGTGTCTCTGAAAGTCGACAAAATAGAAGAAGTTCTCCGGCGTCTCTTCATGTCTCTTCTGTCTGAAATCAAAAAGGACCATTTCTCTCAGTTCAACCTAAACCTAAACCAAAGTGTAGTAAAATGTAAATCTAAATAGAAAAGTGATACCTCATTGGTTTAAACATAGCTTTGCCAAAATCTTGGAGCTTTAGGGCCAACTTCAGGTGAAGACCGCTTGGTTTAACCACTGATTGGACAGTCAGAATAAAAGAAAACAGTTATATGTCCTTCTTAATATGAATGTACAGGTTAAAAAGATTATATATATATAGTATTGTGAAAATATTAGTGCTGTCAAAATAAGAATTAAGAAAGAAATTATTAGTAAAAAGACTATTAATTAACAACAGTTTTTGTGTTAACACATTTAAAGTGCCCTATTATGTCATTTTTAAGGTTCCTAATATTGTTTTGGGAGTCTCCTTCAATAGGTTTACATGCATGCAAGGTCAAAATACACTTTTGTTGTCTCAGAATATGCATTTAATATCACCTCATTTTCCAAGGATTCTCAAACGATTCGTTCGAAGCAGTTCAAAGATTCAGTCTTTCTAAGCCCCTCCTTTCGGAAACGATACACTGATTGCCATAGCTCTGTATTTTGAATGCTCGATGGAAAAATTGAACATTATTTATCATACTTACAGGATGTGATTCAGTGGAGCCAGCTGGTCCAAATAAATTGGGTGCTGAGCCGTCTTTCAAGAGCAAGCGTTTTGTGAATCCTGGGCAGTGTTGCCAGATTGGAAATGTCCAAGTATCGTACCAGAAGCTCAAAATTATCGTATTTGGAAGAAAATTATCATACACAAGAAAAAACGTACAGAATACAGCTATTTATCTACTAGATTAGAACAACAACTTTTTGACACAACCTTCAAATCACCACAATAAATCAATAACTATGCTAGGGCCCTATGAAATACGTTACGTTACGTATGAAATACGTTTTTTTTTTTTATTCCAAATTTAAATTTTTTTGGATTCAGTTTTTTTTTCCATTTTAATTTTTCTGGACTCCTTTTTAAATTGTTAAATTAAATTTTATTAATCAAAAGCACGTCTAATTAAATAATGAAACATACAATTCAACATCAAATCTATTAAAAAGTTTAACAAAAATTACATGTGTAGGGTCTTATGAAATGTTCTCCTTGTTTATTGTTACCAAATTCTGTGTTTTAATGTCTAATTGTTTGAATGCATAAAAACTACTTTTATTTATAGCCTTATGTTTTTTTTCTTTAGAAATTCTGCATTGTGTATTTTAATTTTTCTGGTTATCGAATGAAGGCATAACACATTAATTTAATTGATCTTTTAATTAATGAAAATTAAACAAATTTTATTTGTTGGCAAACAAAATTAAATTAAAACAAAATTAAAACTAAAACATGGAAGAAATATTGTGATTATTCCTTAATTTTAGTAGTAGTAGTTGTACGTACATTCTACTGAACAATAGTACATTTCTGGCAGAAACTATATATTTTTGACTCTCAGAGCAGTTCTGGGGATGTTGTTCATGTATTTATGTCCTATTTAGTGAGAAGGCAGATGCTGAAATCACCGCGAGCATTATGCGCGCTTCAGTATGTGTGTAGTAAACAAAACCGCGTGACATTCATTCAGACCATAGACTATGATTCAGACAGACACAGAACATGCAGGATTTATATTTAAATAGCCTTTTTGCGGCTTAATATTTACAGATACTAGTCCATATCACGATTTAAGTGTAATGACCTTCCTTTGATTAATTCATCCAAACTTTGACAAATTCCGTGACATTCCGCGTTATACAGTAAATTCCGTTGACTGGATTCCGCAATTCCATCCGTGTATTCCGCATCGCGGAAATCATAGGGCCATAGGCGTACCTTGCGGGAAGGTCCAAACTCAGAATCCTGCGTGTTGCCAGATGTTGAGGGTCCTGAGGTGTGCACCAACCCATTTAGAGCGTCTGTAATGAGCCGATTTCATGGCTTTGTTTTGATGAGGTTGACTTTCGAAAAAACACGTTCTGAAATTTCGAAATTATCGTACGTTATGGGATTTTTTTCATTATTGATCGTACATCGTACAGAGGTCAAAATTATCGTACAAATACGATAATTATCGTACGTCTGGCAACACTGATCCCGGGTTGATTAGAGAAGCAGTCGTCAGTAAAATGACGTGTTTGAGGGCGGGTCAAGTTGTTGAGGCGGGAATTATGCAAATGTCTTACCTCGTGTCGTGTAGGGATTCGAATTACTAACGACAATTCTTTCTTTTGGGAGAGAAAAACTTTATTTATCGTGCACTTTTGGGTTTTCAACTTTGCAGATTGTTTGCATTCACATACAGCTACATTACACACCGCATGAAAGGCAACATTCGAAATGGCACAATAGGGGCACTTTAACAGAGAATACTTATTTTTCTGTAATAAAACATATTCAGTTATATATAACTAAAGTCAAATAATAAAACAATGTTTCTAAATGTTGTATATATAATAATATACAAGTTATTATACTGGATATCATTTTGAAAATCATTAATAATGATTATATATTAACATTATCATTAATATTATGACTATTCGTGGATATAATAATTTTTCTCTAAAACATATTGGTTATATATTTTAAGTAAAGTAATAAAAAAGTTTGTAAGTTTTATATATATGCAATATGTTTCTAATTTATATGCAAAATGATCCAGAATAATGACTTCCAAGAAACACATTCCTTTTTTTAATGTGTTGTGGTGGAAAATAGGATTAAAAATGTCAGGAGATTGTTCTAACACTTGACTCTTTTTGGACTGTGAGATCTTATTTTTTGCTCCCCAGAGTCGACCTTTCGGCTGTAATAGTTTAATTATAGAGGGATCTTTACATAACAGGGCTTGTGGTGAACACAACGCTCCACCAGTGCTGTTCCTTTAGCTTTTGTCTGAGGGTTTGGCAAGCCGTGGCAGGCTGCCGGCAATCCTAAACCGCACCGTTCCAACTTCATTTAGCTCCTTTCCAGCACAATCATATCAATAGTTCACAAACTCAACCATGCTCCAAAATAACACACGAGTAATAAGCGAAACAGAAAAACAACACAAAAGTTCAAGGCAAACAATAAAAAACGTTGTAGTTATACTGTATTAGACATTCAATAAGGCCAAAAAGAGCTAAAAGGGGAAAACGAACAATAGCATTTGGTTCATGTGTAAGTGCTCGCGGCCAGATGCGGTTGTGTGGTTTTAGCATCACTGTCTGTTATGGGACGCGTTTACTCTAGACTTTCGTGAGTGTCAGCTGTTTGTTTCTGAAAGGGTTATAAAATGGCCTCATCTATCTTAACCCAGTGGCCATTCATTATAAAACACGACCATTGAAACTAGGCCTTTGTTAGTGGCTTTCTACTCTACACCACCGACTTGCAATTAGTGCTGGGCGATATACCGGTTCAAACAGTAAACCGGTTTGAATCACACACACGGTATGAATTTTGAAAAAAAATGGTATACAAGTGGCTAAGCAATGTAGAAAGCGTCTTGAATTGAGAGGTTAAGGACTCCAACAGCAGCAAGTAAATTAGGCGTGGTCACTTTAAGACACAATGCATGGCTCTAATCTAACGATACACATCAGATTGTTGACACAACTGTTTGCGTTCACTTAAGACATAGCCAACAGTTTTTCGAGGATACTCGCCAAGACGGGTATTTTGAAACTCAATTCGATGATCATTGGCTGCGAGACGCGGCTCTCTGTGTGTGCACCGAACAATGCATGAGTACTTGCACTTCTTCTTATGCTTGAATGCTTTAAAATCTCTTGAATGTTTAAAATGACAAGGCTTAAAAACACATGCAAATGATAAGCTTTCACGACGACGCACAGCAGTGGCCCATTAACTGTCCTGAGCGTCTTTCATGCTGGCCTCGGGCAGTCTGTTGAAATCGCCGGGGCCCCCCCCCCCCCCC
>NW_015542451.1:1536795-1547198 GCF_001515605.1 Sinocyclocheilus anshuiensis
AAACTCACCATTATAGTGATTAGCGTTCCCTTTGGTTGGGCACTTGGAACTTCGTTTATGTTACTATAATTTTCTTCCTGTTAATGCAGCAATGCAACATGAAATCAGAGTTATTTGATTTCAAGGGAAGAAAAGTAATAAATAGATTGCTTTTAGAAGATGATCTATCTTCTAATTAAATCTCGGTCTCGGGCACTTGGTTGAAATTGCAGAGGGCCCCTTTCACAGCCGTGGGCCCCTATAATCATCACCACCTTTCTCCCCACTAACGACGGCCCTGGTTTTATGTAGCATTATTGCACAAAGCTAAGGTCAGACCATTGTGTTTTTGCTTTAAATTTTGAAATTATACAATCTAATTTACATCAAAAACTGCTCATACTATATGTAGCATGTTCGTTTGGATCGTGATTAAAATGCAGTGGTTCTGCAACAGTTTCATGCATTCTGATTAATATAAACGCGCAGTCAGGTAAAAACATGATACAGATTTTTGGTCAAACCGCTCAGAATTACTTACAATATATATTGGTTTTACTCATTAGCGTCAAAGCTACAGAACTCAAACTAGATCAACTGTACGTAACTTTAACATAAAGGGGGGAAAAAATTAAAAGACAACACATACAGTTTTACATTAAATTTTATTGTAAAATACAGTTTTTGAGAAGCAATTAATTGAATTTCACAGTCATAGGTTATATTTTTTAACAAGACTATGCTAATACATTTTTATATTGTATACAATATTGTTGTCCATTATATTTAATGTTGTTAAAGTTACACAACTGTTCAAAACTTTAGGGTCTGTAAGATTTTTTAATGTTTTTGAAAGAAGTCTCTTCTGCTTACCAAGGCTGCATTTATTTGACCAAAAATTCAGTAAAAACAATAATATTGTGGAATATTATTACAATTTAAAATAACTGTTTTCTATTTGAATGCATTTTAAAATGTAATTTATTTGAAATAGATCTTTTTTGTCATTATAAATGTCTTTATTGTTACTTTTAATCATTTTAATGCATCCTTGCTGAATCACAGCATTAATTTGTTTAAAAAAAATCTTACAGACTCCAAACTTTTGAACAGTAGTGCATGTTTTTCGTGAGTAAAAGGTATCATGTCAGAATTTACATTTCCAGAAGTTCTTACTCAGAAGTGGCTATCATATTTATTTTGTAAAAAAAAAAATAGTGTATCTTATCATTTATGCACATTGGAAAGTTTTGTTACTGTTTTCAGCTAAAAATGTTAAAATTTGATAGAACAATAGTGTTAAAAATATACATTTACCTTGTGAGCAGTCACATGCACCCTTCAACGCTTTCTCATCCTGAGTGAAATCTGTCAGACACAATGAAACACTGCACATCAGCTTCTCCAGATGAGAAATACTGCATTAGCATTTTTCAGATTTGGGATTTATTTCTCTCTAGCCTCGTTTCCACCAAGCGGTACGGTACGGTACACCCTGATCCAGCTTGCGTAGGAGTGGTACATGCCGGAAAGTAGCGATCTACGTCATTCTCGCGTGAAGAAGAAAGTGCAACATTGTCTGTGTGTATATGTGTGAAAATATAAAATTCTAAAATACACTGTTATGTTTTTTGTGTTTGTGCACACTGATGTAAACAAACCCAACACGCATGAGCAGCACGGTGGAACGAGTGAAGGAGACGCTTCATTCCCCTTGTGTTGTCATTCCCTTTGCAGCACACGCAAGTGAAGATTTTCTGTCAACCAATCAACGTTCTGCAGTGAGTTTAGCTCCACCCTTTAGGTACCGGACTACTGTGCTAGGTACCCCAACGGAAGGGTCCCAAAAAAGTGGTATGGTACGGTTCACTATTTTTGCACCATTCACAACTTCTGACAATGGAAACGGAGTTAATTGTGTACCGTACTGAACCGTACCGCTCGGTGGAAACGAGTCTTCTGACATCTAATAGCATCACCTGCGCTGATGACGGTGGCCGTCTGCATGTCCCTCAGGAGTCTGTCGACGCTGCTGTCGTCTCTTGAATACAGCGCATATCGATTGATCCCTAGATGGAACTGCAGCCAGCTGGCCTCCGGGTCAAAGGTCACGGGATGATCGAGTATAGTGATGTTTGAAGCTGCTGCCGCCTCGATGTAGAACTTTTTCATTCTGTGCAGGAGAACAAGAGCTGGCATTAGAGATCGTTTGGGCTTTTACACAAATGTTATCTGTCATTATATAATATTCAGATTCAGAAATTAAAATCTTTTCTCTTTAAACATGAATGAGAGGTACTTTCCTGCACAAAAACTTGGAATGAAACGAGTAGAAATTACACATTTGGTGAGCTCTCTTTTAAGTCACTCTGCCAACAGCAGAATTTTTGGCTCCCATAGAAAGAGACTTTATTTTCTATTACTTTAGAACCGAGCCATAAACTGCACACACGCACACACACATATATAGAGAGAGAGCTATATATATAGAGAGAGAATTATAAATAATAAATATTATAATTTTGCTTTATTTGTATTTAATTTTTAACACAAAGGCATAATATAATTCTATTATATTATTTAAATGGCATGCATGAAATATAATTCACACATTCCCAATTTAGTGCTGTAACTGTGAGACATCTCCCAGGTGAAAAATATAACAAGATAATAAATGAGGGTGGGGCTACATACTGTATATGTAATGTAATTGAATATAATAGGCATAACATAATAGTATTATATTAATGAATAATAATCAATATTTATTTAATTAAATGTTACAATTTTACTTTATTTTTTTAAACAAAATGACATTATATCCATATAATAATGATAACTAATATTTTAATATTTTAATTTTGCTTTATTTTAATTATAAGGTATATAATACTATTATATCAATTAAATGGCATAGCAAGTAATGGCATTCACACATTCCCAATTGACTGCCATAATGTGAAATATATTTTCAGAGTAAATAAGATAACAAGATATTACATGAGAAAAAGGCGGGACTATAATAACATATTTCAGTTTTTGGAATTCCAATGAAATTCAGGTAATGAGGTTATAATTTGCAAGAAAATGCTATAATTTCTCACTAGATACCAGAGGAAAATATAAATCTATAATATAGTGTTTTTTAACCACTATTATTTGTGCAACCTTTAACATTTAATTTTGTATGGATCTGGCTGATTTTTTAAATCTATTTTGTATACGGTGTATTTTATGCATCATGGAATCGAGTCCCTGGCAGAAACAGAATCAGCACGTAACAGATCATCGATCCTTTTTGAAGCAAACATTTACCGTTGATTATTATTTGTGCAACCTTTAACATTTAATTTTGTATGGATCTGGCAGATTTTTTAAATCTATTTTGTATTCGGTGTATACGGTGTATTTTATGCATCATGGAATCGAGTCCCTGGCAGAAACAGAATCAGCACGTAACAGATCATCGATCCTTTTTGAAGCAAACATTTACCGTTGATCCTCAGAAATTGTCACTATGACCTCTACAAGCATCAGCTTGAGACAACATCATGGAGAAAAGAGAAATTAGTTGAAAGGCAAATATAAACTCTTGAAATGTTTACTGTGGCAGAGAGCCAGCAGGAGCCCACACATGAAAATATATGTGAATCCTCTTCTCTCTGCTTCCATAGTTACCACACGTCACCAGTGCTTCCACATACTGCACCGACTCAGTACATACAGCCAGACTCACATTACGCCTCATCAGTGTGTTTATGCTTACAAATACAGCGCAGGGAAACTTTTTAGGTGTTTTTCACCCCCAAAAGATCAGCAATCAGAGATGCTGACCACTGACGGACCCACAACTTCTGAAACAACCAAGTCTTGATTTTTTAGTGTGACCTGATTAACGTGGGTGGTTTATGGCAAGCCTCTGATTATGTGGGAGACACTCATGTTGCCCATTGGCCTGGCTGCACTTTAACTGAACGGCATCATGGCCTGTACAATTAAAAGAGTGATTTGTCTACACCACTGCCTATAAAACACAACATATAACATAAAAAACAACTCCTTACTAAACTAAACTGAAAATCCCATTTCCATGGGGCGGCAAGAGGGAGCATTGCTATAAAAAGCTCTTTTAAGCCAAAGATTCTGCAGCAAGGCCTTACGAAGAAAATATAGTGGCCAAGCTCGAGATACAAAAAATATTCAATGAAAAACAATCATATGTCATTGTTATCTATTGATATATATTATAAATTTGCTTTATTTAAACACACACAAAGGCATAACATAATACTATTAGATTAATTAATATAATTTAGATTTATTTAAATAAATATTATAATTTTGCATTATTTTTGTTGTTTTAATAATAATACTGTTTTATTTATTCACATAATAATTAATATTTAGTTATTTAAATAAATATCATATTATATTTTTTTGTATTATGATATATGTGATATGACTTTTTTTTAAACACCAAGGCATAATATAATTCTATTAATATGATTAAAATGATTGTATATGACTATATAGATACATACATACATAAATATATATATATATATATATACATTATATTTAAAAATTGTATACAAATTATATATAATAATGTATAATTTTTATTTATGATATATATATATATATATATATATACTTTTTTAAACAACGTAACACTATTGTAGGCATAATATAATACTACTAAAATAAATAACACATTAAGGTGCTTTTAACATAATCCTGAAGTAAGGCAAAAAGTATCAAACTGTGTGAGATTCCCAGATTTCCACTATAATGTAGTTCTTTGGTGTCGTACTTTGACCCTGACATCAGTGACCACACGCTGTGACCTGCCACCAAGATATGAGATGCCAATTCCACGTGTCCCAATCCAGAGCATTACCACACACGGATCTGTGCACCGCTGGGCCAAACGCAAGCAAACAAACACTGTGAGTCACTTGATCTTCTTTAATCTGCTGGCTCTGTCAGTAATGTCCTGACTGATGTCTTTTCTCAGATCTCAAATGAGGTTGTTAATAACAATAAACTCAAATAACCTACAATAAGCTTATTTAAGCTTTTTTGTTTTTTTTTTTAAACAAAGCTTCTTCTAAAATTCGTCAGTAAACAACAGGTTGCCATTGTGACAACTTACCCCCTATCGTCAATGTGTGTTAAGTACTGGTGGAAATGTTCAACACTTATTCCTAGTCAACACTTTAAAGTATGTGTCTATACAGAAGCTGATTCAACAACTTAAAGTGACAACTAGCCCCAGTTTCCCCTGCAATTCATTCTGCTCTGAGTGCGTTCCTGCTAATAAACACATCACATTATTTAAGATGAAGCCAAACAGTTGAGTACCTCTCCCAGCGGCTCACTTTCCTCTTGCAGTAATTCATGAGCTCCTCTTCCTGCAGTAGCTGTTCGTCGGGCACCAGTTCTGGAAGACTGATGTTGTAGAGTGGATGTCTGAACAGCCGCTCCAGCTTGGAGCCTCGCTCGGTGGAAACCACCGTGAAATTCTGGTTTGTCGTCCACGGGACGGTTGTAGCACCTCCGTTCTCCAGGCTGCCATTGGTGACCCTGCATGCACAGCTTTCTCTGGGCAGGTGATACCAGGCTTTGAGTCTGGGAAGCAGGACGAAATGGATGTCGGCCGCCAAGAGTGTGACCAAAGTGACGGCTACCAGCAGCCGGTCCCTCCTCATGTCGCCAGACTGGAGTGACCAGTTGGGTTGAGATGTCCTTCAAGCTGGCTAAGTTTGGAAAAATTATCTCCGCTTCTTCATCGACGAATCCTGCAACTTCTAGTCAGACCAACGTTAGGTTCCCCGCTTATTCCATTCAACACAGCTGCATGCTGCTCCTCACAGTAGCTCGCACATCTGACCCAGACAGCGCAGTGCCCTTGTGAGTCAAGTTGCTTTGCTCTCTCTCTCTGCGTTGCGCTGCTTTGGACTGGAGCGTGGAAGCAGTGCGCTTTCCTTGCCTTCGAGCAACATTCCAGCTGCACCTTCCCACTTCCCATGTAGACACAGCCTCCAATCAAAAAACACACACGCAGATAAACACACACACACATGCTGGAGAGAGACAGAGAGGGAGAGGCAGGGAATGAGTCGGAAAGCAGGTCTGAGTGCCAGCGCACACAAACTGAGTGTTTTCAGTCGGGAAATAAAAAGGCCTGGGTTTTTCTAAGCCTCAAACATTCGCTGGTGAAATGTGCACATTTCATTGAAACAGCACAACACACTGCTGTGTGAGGTGGATGGGAAGCACTGGTGGAGTTTCCCAGACAACTATTTTGTCTTTGGGATGAGAAGGAAAAAAGGCAAAAACCTCCAAAAACAAACAAAGGGATACAGAATGAAGCCTAAAAATAGATTTTTAAAAATACATGCGCTTGGTTGTTTTCTGAGGCTTTTGAAAAAATAATAAATAATAAGATTTATGTATTTAAATTGCATATATATAATTTGAATTATAGAGTTTTGGCAAACTAATAAACTTGTTTTAAAGTGTAATGCATATTTGTCAGTCATACATAAATGAAACGAGATTTCAGCACTCAAAAAATTTGCATCTATTTTAGTTCATTTGAATAATCATATTTTCAAAATGCATTTATTCAAACGGTTTAGTATCAGCATAAATCTGTTCATTGTGAAAATCATTACATTTATTCAGTTAAAAAGTATGAACACGGTTAAAATACGGCTATACTGGCAATATTTAACTAATTAAAATGTATGAAATTGAAACAAAAGTGATTTTTGGTGAGAACTGTGTATCTAAAACACATTTAGTTTATTAGTACTATTACAGGAAATTGACCTGTTTCTTACGTTTCATTTATATATGACTGACAAACATGCATCACATTAGGTTTATTAGTGTATGTTAAAACTGTGTAATCCAAAGAGATGGAAATTGGACATTTGACATAGTGTTAAAGGGATAGTTTACGCAAAACTGAAAATTCTGTCATCATTTACTCACCCTCAAGTTGTGCCAAACACAAAAGAAGATATTTTGAAGAATGAACAGTTAATGGTCTCCACCGACATACACAGTATGGAGAAAAATACCACTGAAGCCAGTGGCTATACCAGCAACTCTTTGGTTACCCACATTCTTCAGAATATGGTCTTTTGTGTTTGGCAGAAGAAAGAGACTCACACAGGTTTGGAACAACTTGAGGGTGAGTAAATGATAACAGAATCTTCATTTTTGGGTGAACTATCCTTTTAAATCTAGGCTGGAATATTTCTTTGAGTGTACAAAAAAAAAAAACAGGTCTTTCCCAACACTGCACGGGTGGATGAGTCCAAAATCCATTGCTATTTTAAAATGCAATCCACTTCATGCTCAAAAACAAACATGTCTTTTTGAATGAAATCACATGTTGTTTGCAGCTGTTGTTGACGTTTGAAAACACTGAACAGTAAGTATTTGGGTAACACCCCATCCATCGCTGCTACCAGATGACCTCAATGTTGACCGAATGCCATCATTTAGAGTGTAGCGGTACTTTCAGGGAGAGGTGGCTTCTGGGTAATGCTTGAGGAATTTCATCAGCCAACTCTGTACTGATGTTCAGATGTGTGGAGTTTATTTCAAGCTGTTGGATTCGGTTCGGGAACACTCACATTGCACTTCATTTTTCTGCTTGATTTGAAGTGTCACTGATGCTTGATTTATAAGGTTGTTTTGTTCGTCCTCCAAAGCTTTGCGCTTTGTTTACTTGTACTCTTCTTTATCTGTCTTGGATTATTCACGCAGAGCAGCTCTAAAGCTTCCAGGAATTCTTTCAACAAATTATATAACAGCATGTCAAAAGCTGGCTTTTGGGAAATCTTGGTGAAAAGTTGTGAGGAAAGTTTCCTAGTCAAAAAAGAAACAGAAATATTCATGCATACAGTATCTGTGACAAGAGAAACTTCACACAGGGCATCATTTGTACTCACTTGTCTTCCTATCAGATGAATGCATTCCACATTGAGAGGGAGTTTCTGCATTCCCAGACAAGAGACGAGAGCAGGCCAATCACATTTCACATTTGTGCGTACAGTTGTCCACTTCTTCTTGAATGGATGCATGGAACAACTAATAAATCACGGTGCAGAGCTGTGCTCATGTTCAGGTGATGAATGATCGGCTTGCGGAGCGCCAGAGGACAAGAGGTGCAGGTGAAGCAGTGCTGACTGCGCTTGTGATATTTCATGAATTAAACGACTCATTATGTGTGACTTTATAAGCTCTAGGGAGAACAATGATTCAAAACCATGTCTTATGGACCATAACTGTTTAAATTTGATTTGAATGCCACAAATTTTACATTTTGTAGTTCCTTGGGAAAAAAACAGTTTTCAGATGATTTGAGGTACTTGGCTGTCTGTGTTTGGGATCATTTTTTGGATTTTATTGATATGCAGGTTCTAGGGTGATCTTTATGGTTGCTAAGGCATTGCTAGGGTGTTGTTTGTGGTTTCTATGGCCACGTACACAGTGTAAAGTTTCAGGAGTGACAGCTGCATTTAAATATGGATGTGAATCCCCCAAATTATAATTTTGTGTGTGTACAAAACAGAACTCTCTCTCAAAAATGCAATGACTGACACTGCTGTAACCATAGCAACATTTTGGCGTCTCACGCGTTTGGTAAACAGCGACCAAAACTCGTTATGCTCGTAGATTTTAACCAAAGACTATAGAATACCCAAGACGTGTCACTCATATAGTTTTGAATGGGGAAAAATGCAACGCTCAATATGGCCGCTCTATCAAAGGAAGCCCCGCCTTCTGAATGAAAGAGCCAATCACTAATCGGTAAAGTCATCGCGTCACTGCAGCTGCCGTTAGAAGTCCCGGTTGCTATAGAAACAGTCAAGGTTCTGAGACGCACTCTTAGGACTGCGCATGCGCACTGGCTGGTCTAGCCTAAAAATTAAGCTTTTTTAACGCTGTTCGAGCAAAAGAAACAACATGAGACAATTGTTTTGGAGAATTTGATGTTTCCCCATTCAAAGGGATAGAAGCTGCACTTGCATGCCCGAGAGGCGTTTCAAAGATGGCCGCCGAGTGACATGACTTGCCTTAAAGGGATTTTGATTTGAATTAAACCATCATCAACAGAGCCGTCATGTTTTGTTTATGTTTCGAAGGCTACTTTGCAGAGTGAACTCTTGAAGGGTTGCCATGACCACTTATTACAAGCCACGCTTATGAAGTGTCTTTGGGCTCGGCTCATAAAGCTATCCAGTTTATGGAGTTAATAAAGCAGGCAGGCACAGGTCGCTATATTTTGCTATGTGGCTAATTTCCAAGATAATGTGTTTGGATTTAAGTTTATTATTGGCCTGTTCTTATTTGTTGTTTTTTTTATAGCAAGATCTGGCAACACTAATGAGTCAGACAGTACCCTGTAATTTCTTGCACCGCACATTTAGAAAAGACCCAACTCTGAAACTCATTTAAATACGTCATTAACAACTGGTTGTTCGGTTCGGTTTAGTACACACTGCATAGAATTTCTGTAAATGTGGTTGTCACTACCTGAAGTTTTCGGGAATTAATTTTGTTGCAGAATGCGGTTGTCACTCCTGTAAATTACTGAATTGTGTGTGTACTGGGTGGTTGCTAAGGTGTTCTGAGTGGTGCAGGTCTAATGGAGGATTGTGAAGCAGTGCTGATTGAGCTTGTGATCATGAATTAAATTTCATGAATTAAACGACTCATTATGCGTGATTTTATAAGCTCTAGGGGGAACAATGTTTCAAAACTGTGTCTTATGGAACATAACAACTGTTTAAATTTGATCTGAACACCATAAATTATGAATTTGGTGGTTCCCTGGAAAATATATATTTTTTTCCAAACGAGGTACCTGGCTGCTTGTTTTTGGGATCATATTTTGGATTTTAAAGGGTTTTATGTCCAGGGAGGTGTTTATTTTGGTTGGAGCTGTGTCTGACTTTGCGGTGCTGCAGTGGACACATTCCTCTCTGAGGTCTGGACTGCAGCTACGGTCTAAATGTGCTTTCAGCAAGTACAATCACAGACTGCTAATTGGTATGTACGGACATCCTAGGGCCACAGCGCTACATGGAGCCCTTGGCCTGCGCCTGTGATCAGGAGGGCTCTACGGTGTAACTTCCAGGTCAATTCAGGGTGACACATACATAATTATATTTTTACAGAAGTACATGTGATTGCTTGTGCAAAATCCTGGATGATGCTAGGGTGTTGTTTTTTTATATGGTTGTTAAGGTGTTCTAGATTGTTGCTAGGACATTGTTAGGGTGTTCCCTTTCGATACTTCACTCGTACTGCGTCTTGCTTAAGACGCATATGGGAAAAAGCCTTTTTTCTCCTGAACTGAAGCCTATTTCATTCACGCAGTGAAACTGCACGGCCATTGG
>NW_015542451.1:1547545-1566504 GCF_001515605.1 Sinocyclocheilus anshuiensis
CTGCACGCCGATGACGGCCACACGGAGTGCGTTTCCTGCTTGGGGAAACCCCATGCGGAAGCTGCGCTCACGGGAGCTATTTGCTCTCATTGCGAGAGTTTTAGTCTCAAACTCTCGACTCTCTCTGCTCACGGATCGCTTTCTTTTCAGAGAGCGACTCTGCCCCCGCGCCCTCCCGTTTTCTTCCTCCCAGGGACCCGTGAGGAAAAAACAGCGGGGCAGAGAGGTCGAGCGATCGGCCACGAGCGAGCTCACGCCGGCCCAGATCCCGCGTGCCTCGCTCTCGCCGCAGAGAGAGTGTTCACCCGTCCTTTTCTCCCGGTCTGATCAGCGTCCCTCTGCTGATGCGAGCGACCTGATCTCATTCGGGGGAAGTGGAGACGAGCTGCTCGATGACAGCATGTCACTGGCAGCATCGGATGCAGAGGAGCTGTTGGGCTCGGAAAATGACCCCACCCCCTCGCCATCATCCGCGCCTTCAGCTCCGGGTACAGAGGGAAATGTGTTTTGTGCAAACAACGGGCTCGTTCATGCGCCCAAGCATCCGACCGCTGTGATAGCGGGAAAAATAATAAAACACAAACATTTTCAAAAAGAGAGCAAACTTCCTCTTCCATCACTCGTACGTGTTCTGCCCCCATGCGGCCAGTCACCCGAGTTAATTCAACTCCTCTTCACGCGGGCCGAGGCCTGGCAGGCCATCCCCGGGGTGTCGTAATGGGTTATGGGCATAATAAAGCGAGGATATTCACTCCAATTTGCTCGAAGACCCCCGCGCTTCAGCGGCGTGGTCCCCACCTCCGTGCAGAGCAAGGACGCCCATGTCCTGTGCTCAGAGGTGATGAATTTGCTGGCAAAAGGAGCCGTGGAAAGGGTTCCTCCAGCCCAGAGCAAGTCAGGCCTTTACAGCCGTTACTTCCTCGTCCCCAAAAGAGATGGTGGCCTCCGGCCCATCCTCGATCTCAGACACCTGAATCGCGCCCTCATAAGGAGGTCGTTCAGGATGATTACACTGAAACAGATCCTCACGCGTATCTCAGGGAACCGAGGTTACGTTAGTAACCGAGTACGTTTTCTATTGTTGCTAGGGTGTTGTTCTAGGTGTAACAATCTCTGTTTAGTTTCATTGCATGCTGGTTTCGTTTTCCCTGTTGCCCGTCTATGTTCCTCACTAGTTTCCATGGTTTCTAATTAGTACTCACCAGTCATTAGTTCTGTTAATGATCTCCATCTTGTATTTAAGCCCTTAGTTCTCCCCAAGTGTTTTGTCCAATCTTGTTTGTGTTTTGCGTGGTTGTGTTTCCCTAATCCTGAGTTTTCCTGTTCCTATTGGATTTACTAATCAAAAGACTATTTTCTGACTGTTTGCACTGTCTAGATCAGGGAGATCGCACCCTCAAGGACCACACAAGGGACTTGTTAGACCTGGCTTGCCTTAACAACTACCCAGGTAACAATGTAAATCAGTGTATTGTCACTAACCTGTGGCAAAAAAACAAAACCGGTGACCTCCATCATACCGGCTATCTAGTCCTTCAGTGTTTCAGTGCTCACTTCTGTTCCTCTGGAGGAAATCTGCCGTATCTTCAATTTCCAAGGCTTCAACGGTACATCTTTTAGCTCAATGATCTCCTAGAAAGAGTTCAATGTATTTTTTCTGTAATTACAGTCATGGTTCTCATACACTTGTGGTGAACATGTGAATAAAACACTGTCAACTGATTCTCGTTTAATTTAGATGAGGATTTTAAATGCTTAAAACTTGTTTTTCCACTGTGGTGGAGACTTCTGTGTGTCTGACTTTTGTGATGTGGTTGCCATAACAATGTCTCGCTCCCTTAAACGTGCCTTTACAGTCAGTAGCCCATCCTGGCACACGTCAATGCATCTGCACTCTCTCACCATAAACTCACCATCCTCCGTGATTCATTTTCATTTCTTTTCCAGCCAGACTCCAAAAAAAAAAAAAACATTTGCGTTTTCTCATTCCACCTCACCAAAGGCTTCACTATCCAAGCAAAACGTCAGTGTGTTGAGGCATTCATGGCAACAAACAAACAACAAATGCTGAAAGCGAAACTCTGGTGCTGTTCTCATCACACAAGGGATAAAAAAAAATTGGGTGGTGTTTTTGTTTTTCTTCTCTGCTGGTTTTGCAGACCTTTCAATCAGTGCCCAGTATCACGTAGCCACAGGTATGTTTGTCATTTATGGTGTAGATATGCCTTCATCACTTTTCTTCATGGCCAGTTCTGTCCCCACCTCTTAAAAATAAAAGTAAAATAAAAGCATCTCCAGCAGGATTGTGTGTGCGTGTGTGTGTGTGTGTGTGTGTGTCATAATGACAGGTGATCCATATTGTTATTTTTAAGAAACATTTTAAATTGTTATATTTATTTGTTTTAAATCTTGAATTTTTATATACAATTTTGAATTTGTTATTTTTAATAAAAACAATAAAAATACAAATAATTGTATTGAAATTTTGGATCTGGATTCTGGAAAATTTCTGTATCAGTTTATCTCACAGATCAGTATTTTAACCTTTTTACCCATATATATAATGAAGATATCTCTTCTATTATTTCTGCTATACTTATGCTTTTATTTTTTATTTTATTTATTATTTGTTTATGAACAGAAACTGGGAAACAAACAGAAACAATAGTTATTTAAAGGGAAACAATAAAAAAAAAGATATAGATTTTTAAAAACATTTTAATTCAGTTAGATTACCTTAATTTATTTATAATAACAAAGATAAAATTAATTAATGTAATTAATTTATTAATCATTTTAATTTGAATAAAGTTTGCTGAGGTACCTAAGTGGGTTTCCAGACCCCTAGTCGAGAACCAAAATTCATAGACTATTCATTTATTCAAAACAATAGAAGATAATGTTAAAATATGTGTGCATAACTTCATTAATAATCATGAGTTGAGCCTTTGCTTTTTCATAACATCACAACGAGCATGTCTTTGCCATAAGAACTGTCCCATCCCCACTATTTTAAAACAAAGTCATTCTCATGTTAACAGCAATGATTTTAACATACTAAACATCTAAGGAAAGACTGACAAACCGGCAGCTGAAGAGCCTGAAGCGGTGTGAACTCGTTTCCAAAGCGACAGAGCTTTTCACGGCCAGTATCTTGTTGCCGCGCATTCATCTTAATCTCCAGATCCCTGCAGATCCCTGAATGCATGATTTTCAGAGAGAACCTGGGACACACAGTGAAGTCCGATAAATCCTTTACAAGCAGTCAAGTACTGTAGTTTTAGCATCTACATTTCAATTTCTTGACTTACCTTACTGTATTTAGGCAGCGGGAGCTACTGCGGTCAGACATGCACTCAAAGTCTGGGGTTTGTAGAGCCATATGACCTGTTTATAGGTCTAGAGCTAATTCTGCATTGAGAAATAGACGTTACATGTTAACACATAAATGAAGCTTATCTGGAATCAATGTTTAAAGGCAACATTTGACAATTTAACGCATTTATCTTATGTAATGTGACATCTTTCTGAACCAGTGTTATTTTAGTATTATTTATATACTATTACAGTTTTATTAATATTTTGAATTCGATTTTATTTTTATACTTATAGTTTTCATTTCAATTTTAGTTACGTTTTTAATAATTTTGTTATGTGCTTTTGTCTTTTTTTATTAGTTTTTGTTTATTTTAAATAATGCTATTTAGATTTAATTTGTTTTTATTTCAGGTTTAGTTTTTATTTATATTACTTCTTGTTAGTAATTTTAAATGCTTCAACTTAATTGAAGTCAGTGCTGTTAAATTGTGTGTGTGTGTGTGTGTGTGTGTGTGTGTGTGTGCATATATTTTCTCGTCTTAATGGGCCATTTTTAACAAAATAAGCTTCAGAGTGGATCACACTTTAGGCCAAAAGTCTGATTTTATTAGACGATGGAAAACATTTTAAACAATTAAATATTTGGTTAATATTATTTTTCATTTTTACATCATAAGAAAATTAGTTTCTAAGTGATTATGAGAAATTTCATTGTGTCCAAGGACATTTATCATGAAAGTAAAAAAAGGTGAATTTTTAAATTAATGTCTTCTCTACATGTTGTCCCAGAATCCCCTGAGCAGCTGCTCTGAAAGATCAGCGCTCAAGAAGACACTGGATCCAAAGAGAAAGGAAAACTTGAAATCGCATCATATTACCCCTTTAAGTAATGCTGCTACAATGGATGTTAAGGTGAGAAGTGATTGCAGATGTACTGATCGGTAAGATTTTTTAATGCTTTTGAAAGACGTCTATTCTGTTTACCAAGGCTGTATTCATTTGATAAAAAATGCAGTAAAAACTGCAATATTGTGAATTACAATTTATAATAATTGTTTTCTATGTGAATATATTGTAAAATGTCATTTATTCTTGTGACGCAAAGCTGAATTTTCAGCATCATTACTCCAGTCTTCAGTGTCACATGATCTTCAGATATCATTCTAATATGCTGATTTGCTGCTCAAGAAACATTTCTGATTATTATCAATGTTGAAAACAGTTGTGCTGCTTCATAGCATTTATTTGAAACTGAATTTTTGCAACATTATAAATGTCTTTACTGTCACTTCTGATCAATTTAATGCACCCTTGACGAGTAAAAATCTTACTGACCCCAAACTTTTGAACAGTAGTGTAATTTAAAACTAGTTAAGATTACTAATTGTGCAATGTGGACACATTTATGGTCATTAAGTGGTCACTGTAAATGTCAGGGGTCATTCTGTTCCCATGGTTTGTGTGTGTGTATGAGTGTTTCAGTCCACATGTTTGTTGACTATCACCCGCACTAAGGCTTGTCCCAGCGACTTCTGAACTTTAAGCAGATTAAACGCCCAGCGCTGACACGTGATTGGCTGCCCTCTGTCCTCCCTGCTCTTCTTCTTTGATTGGACTGGTACGTTCTCTGTGGGAATGTTAATGTGTCATGGTTAGGCATTAATGAATGATTGACAAAAGCACACTCATTCCTAATGCTTGACAAATGGATGAGGTTAGTGAGGATGTGCATATGCATGTCATGTCATGTGGTCACATAATGGTATCAAACATTAACCAGCTGTAAGTGGATCAATGCATCTCAGTGGCACAAACACACATGTAGCAAAGGGACAGTTCACCTAAAAATGAACATTTCTTCTGAATTTAATTTACACTCCCTCATGTCGTTTCTTTACAGAACACAGAAGAAAATCATTTAGTAATCACTTTCAATCTCTGAGCTACTCTTTCCTTAAAATGAAAGCGGAGAGATTGTTGTCCAGAGACTGGTGCGATATTGCTCTCGCTGCTCGTGTGATATCGCATATCATATGATATAAATATGAGACATTTTATACAAATATGACATATAAATATGAGACATTTTGTAGGCTACATCACACAGTATTAATCGTGTAATTTTTCCATAACACACTAAACCTAATATATATATATATATATATATATATATATACACACACACACACACACACACACACACACACACACACACACACACACATCAAGAGGGCAATTTGAATGGGCGGAAGGTACTTTTTTACATAACAAAAATTTGATCTGTGATGATAAATAGTTAATGACAGAATTTACTTTTTTTTTGTGTGTGAACTGTCTCTTTAAGACAGAAGCTGTTTTCTAATCTTGTCTGTATATGTGATGGATTCAGCCCAAAGCAAGTCTAAACAGATTGATGCAGTCTAGTGATTCAGGGGAGGAAGTCTGTGGAGAGACTCTTCACCATGACTAGACATATTGACAGATGTCCCATTTCCCCTACCTTTCAGTAAGCATTAGAAATTTTCTTGCAATTCCAGAAATAATAACCAAAAGAACGGTCTCTGTGGACTTTTCTACCTTTCAACACATCGCTGCCGTTTCTGCCACATGCTTAAACGGCAGATATATCTGACCACTGACAACTTTCAATGTGGGGGTTTATTTGTTAAAGCCTCTCAGTGAGTTCAGTGCCAAACCTGCCCTGCCAAATGCGAACATTGATCAAATATTCTACAGACACACCTGAGATATGAGCTTCTATTTTGGGTTGACTACCTATCTTCTTGCTTTTCTGGAGAATTAGTTGCGGTCTAATCCAGAACTAATAGCACAATGTTTGCAAGAGGCTTTAAACTGCATTGATTGGTGCCAATAAGAGCAAGCAATCTAGAATATAATACAGAATATAAAAATATATAGAATATAAAATTAAAAATATTAAAATATAAATATATTAATCAGCATTTTTCTTTAGTTTCCAATAAAAATACCTAAACAAAAATACCTAAAACAAGATACATCTATTTGAAGCAAAAATAAATAAATAATAAAAATCAGATGGTAAAGAAAAACTTATTTCAAAACATATTTTATCTTAAATTTATTTCAAAATATATCCCTTATGCAATTTAGTAAATATATAACCAAATAAGTAAACAAGTAAAACACTGTGTAGTTTTTTTAAACAAGACAAATAATACTTTAATATATAAAATAATTTTTGCAGTAATAATTGTCAATAAAGAAAACCTCCAATTCAATAAGACTATAGGAATAATAATAATATATATTATAAAATAATATTTAGATTTTATATTTATACAATAATAATATTTTATTAAAAAAAATAAACAGTAAAATATGTATACTAATATCTATGGCTGTCTTAATTCCTTGCTGTCAAACATAAACCATAGAGTTATGAAAACCTTAAAGCTTCTCTTTTGTTGACAACAAAATTATAAATGATTATTTTACAAACTTAGAAAGATGGTAGTGTGTGTAGCATTTTCAAATGCACATTATAAGCAATCCAATCTCACTGCGCTTACCAAGATCCAGTAGTTTGTGTGCAGCAGATTTTACTGTGAGCCAAGCCGTGTTTTTTACGCAATTCACGTGGGTCGTGCTTTTTAAGGTAGGAAAATACAGAAAACTGTATAAAAAGTGGTAAAAAGCAGCCAGGTCAGCCTTTCTGGGTAACTATTTGAATACATGGGGCCAAGATAAGATTGGTCAGAGGAAGTGCGCTGGGCTTCTTGAGACTGATTTTGCACACCCAACTGCATATGCTGTGCAAGCTGGCTAGAAATAACTGATACGCTATTATACCTGTTAGTTTGATAAGTGTCTGGGTTGCTCGAGTCCCACTGCTGTTCCTGTCCAAAACAGCCCACACAACCTCCTTGAGCGGTCCACCAACACACTCAGAATGAAGAGCTGAGACCTCACTGCCCTCTCATGACCCCTCCAAGAGTGCAACAGTGGGGGCAGTTCTTCTGCTGACTGAGAGAGACACACATACTGGATGCCATTAAATCGAGACTTAAATAATGAGCTAAATAAGGTAAACTGAGATTCCTTTAGCCATTCATCCTAATGCAAAAAAGTTAATTTCCATACCTCCATATCTCCAGTGGATAAGGCATACTGTGAGGTATCCCAGACCTTGATGGATCCGGTGGTGTCTCCGGTGACAAGACTATTTTCCTGGTCTGTGCTTAAACCCATCACACTCTCATCAAATTCATCAGGCGCATAGAACTGTCCTGCATCAGAAAGGATTGTCAAAACAAGTCATTAATCTTCTGCTCTGTGCTTTTCAGCAGACAAATATCTGTGCACCCAGAAACCGAGTAGAAGCCATACAATAAGATTTTCAGCTATTTCAGTATTGTTGAGTGTTTGTGGCATTGCATTTTGGGATTCTATAGTATATTTTATTATCTATAACACTGACCAATGGCGCATTTATTTGATACAGTAAAAACAGTAATGTTGTGAAATATTATTACAATTTAAAATAAATGTTTTCTATTTTAATATATTTTAAATTATTATTCCTGTGATCAAAGCTGTATTTTCAGCATCATTACTCCAGTCTTCAGTGTCACATGATCCATGATTGTAAAGAGTTGTGCTGCTTCATATTTTTGTGGAAACAGTGACACGTTTTTTTTCAGGATTCTTTGAATAGAAAATTCAAAATAGCAGCATTTATTTGAAACAGAAATCTTTTGAAACATTCTAAGGTTGTTTTTTTTGTTTTTTTTATCAAGTTAATGCATCCTTGATAAATAAAAGTATTAATTTATTTTTCTTTTTTTTTACTTACCCCAAACTTTTTAATGGAAGTGCATCACAGTTTCCACAAAAATATTAAGCAAAAAAAAAAAAAAAAGGTTTTTAACATTTATAATAAGAAATGTTTCTTTAACAGCAAATCTGCATATTATCAAAGGAAATAATTTTTTTAATTTACTGAATATAAAATTTTATTGCACAACTGAATAAGTCCAATACAATTCCAATATAAAAGTCAAAATATATTAAAATAGAAAACAGTTATATTAAATTGTAATAATATCTCACAACATTACAGTTTTTACTGTAGAAATCCTCATTATTTCAAACCTTCTCAGCAGTGTACTACATACATTGTGGTTTCTGAAGTAAAGTGCAATTTAACAGAGTCCTCAATTTGAAATAGTCTATATTATGGTGTTTGTGATGTGTTAAAGTCCCCCTGTAGTGAAAATCAAGTTTTTTATGTTGTTTATTTGTCTATGAGGTGTTTTTAATATGCTCATTTAAATATGTCATTTTGATGATCAAAGATAAGTTTTAAAGGATAAAATATTTGACTACAGGGGGACTTTAAGTTGTCATCAGTTCCTCTCAGTTATGATGTTTAGGGCCCACAGATGCTCCACCAGCAGACAAACCCGGCCTGTGAACTGAGTAACACAGCGCTGCTTCTCAAATGACTCTGCTGAGCTCGTGTTTGCATCTGTGAACGGGCAGATGAACTCTACACACAGAAGCATATTTCATTTATACATTATTACTGCTAAATTTGATAAATATTTACAAAGAAAGTCTGTAGAAAGACTGTAATAGCATATTCACAACTTTAATTGTTTTTTACATTTATTTTTTAAAACCAATCGAGAACCATCATCTCGACAGACATTTTATATGTTATTTCTTTCACTGTGCATGATTTATTTATGCAATGACTCTCAGCACATGTGAATTATGCTGATACATCAATCATGCAACTTTAATTTTACAACATATGTAAATAATTACTGTGCATATTGCGGGGATACATAAAAAGGCATATTCTACACTTTTTTTTGGGGGACATTTTATCATACTATTTTCCCTCCTGAAGTCCACTTATATTGTTAGTCATGGTTTCTTATCCAGAAACAATTAGTTTTCCACTCATTTTCCACCCTCTCTCTGACCCTTACAGCAAAACAGGCTGTTTTTGCTAGATTTATATTTGTAAATTACCTGTGTTATGATTGGCTAGCAAGCCGCTGAATACTTATTTAAAAATAGATGCATAGAGGAGTTCTGTGTTTAGTACTGTATGTGTACTTAGCACTTTCCTTGCATATTTTAAATAATGGGTTTAATGTACTATTTTATTGCAGGCTCATTTCGTACTAACTTCCCTTGCTGCATCGTGTGATGGGCTTCTGAAGAGCCAGGCTCCATATAATGATCTCTCCATCGTAGCTCCCAGTAGCCAGGAGTCCCAGACCTGGACAGTGATCCATGGCCAGGATATCCTCACTGTGCTGACGACCAGACTTCCAGGACAGGTCTGCTTTTACATAGATGTCCTGTACTCATAGATACACTTCAGTAAATGTCTTTGAGATCTCCAGTTCTGCTGTGTCAGACCACCATTAAAACCCACTTTGATGTCACAGACGTCTCAAGGTATGACCACAAAAGCAAACACCCAATTGAAGAGAACCAGAAAAATGCACATTATGTGTGTATTCTGGCTAAAAGCACTTTTTGCTTTTAAGTAGCCATTAAAGTGTGTGTATGATTGAGACACAAACTGGCCCTTACTTTTGAAAGCGCAATGCTATGCTGAGCGATCAGTCGACTCCAGTCTGTGGCTAGAAGCTGGTTGTCATGGTGACAGATGATCCCGGTGACCTCTGAGTTGGAGACAGTTTCTAGTTTATGAAGATTGAGGCCATTCAGTAAGTTCCACACCTACAGCAAGAGAATGTACTTGTTACTAACAGAAATGACACCAACAAATGGCCAATCAGCAGCAATTTTATATTTCAGTCATCACAATTTAATTGCATGTGCAGAACTTCTGTGTGTGCCGAACACAAACTCTGTTTCCCCCTTTTGTCAAACAGATACAAAATAAGGGATCAGATTTCAAAGAACAGGACAAAACACACACACACACACACACACACACACACACACATATACAGTACCTATGTACATACACATCCTATACTCAAACACATATCCACATACACAGACATATAAAGGTCACCAGATACAACTTATATGACATTCATAAGGGTTTAGATTGATCAAATTCTACAATATAAAGTTAAAGCATTTTATAAAGCATTTGGTCTAAATCAAGGGGAAGAAGAAACACACACACACACACACACACACACACACATATACAGTACCTATGTACATACACATCCTATACTCAAACACATATCCACATACACAGACATATAAAGGTCACCAGATACAACTTATATGACATTCATAAGGGTTTAGATTGATCAAATTCTACAATATAAAGTTAAAGCATTTTATAAAGCATTTGGTCTAAATCAAGGGGAAGAAGAAACACACACACACACACACACACACACACACACACAACTTTTCTTTTCAACCACTTCCCCCAGTGTGATGATTAATTTTTATTAGTATGTTGTCTTAATGAAAAGGTCAGAATTTCCATATTGCACCCACTGCTTAATGCATTTGAGACGCGTTTTCCTCAGCACATAACTTACATCTTATGATTTTAATGTTAAGATTTTAAAGATCATGTAGTGTTTTCCAGCCTTTGCAGTCTATGTAAGGCCAATTCACACTGCACCCACAGACACAGATGGTCACCAGATTACAGTATGTAACATTTCAGACAAACCAACACCCAAAAATGGCAATTCAACATGTTCAATCACTGAAAATAAGCACTGAACAACATCAACAGACACATTAATCTGAGAAAACCAGACGAACGTGTCTGCTGCCATTTGTCTGCATCTGATGGTGCAGTGTGAATTGCCCTATACAGTACAGATATGCAA
Source organism: Sinocyclocheilus anshuiensis (assembly GCF_001515605.1). Taxonomy (NCBI): domain Eukaryota; kingdom Metazoa; phylum Chordata; class Actinopteri; order Cypriniformes; family Cyprinidae; genus Sinocyclocheilus; species Sinocyclocheilus anshuiensis. Next base: position 1,558,699 of record NW_015542451.1, read on the forward strand.
TATACTGTTACTTGCTAATAAGTGTACGTTCAAACAAAAATCCTGAATGTCTGTCAAGGATGTGAACCTCACTTTGGTAAATCCAAGCGCGTCTGGAAATACACACATTTTATTTCTTGTTGGACTGGTAACCTTTGCATGCTGACTACTACTAAAGACTTTAAATACACAAAGATGGTGCACTCATTTTACTTATGAATTGGAGAAAGTGCAACGCACAATATGGCTGAATAGTGCCGGCTTTTAAATAAATGAGCCAGTCGCATTGTCACCAGTACTTTAGCCTGAAAAATATGCTTTTTAAAGTTATTTGAGCATAGGAAACTACATTTATAAGACAGTTGTTGTCAGATTTCATTGGTGATTTTAAATATGAAATTTAATTGTAAGCTTGGTGAACCGCTTTGGAGAATTTGATGTTTCCCAATTCAAATAGATGTACCTGCATGACTGAAATAGCTGTCCGAAAGGCGTTTCAAAGAAAGCCTCCGAGTAAAATGACTCGCTTTAAAGGGACTTTGCTATTATTAATTTTAAGAATAACTCTCACACTTGCCTTAATAGTGCCATTGGTGGCTGTGGAGATCAGTCTGCGCTGATGTACGTCTAGTGCCATACAGGAAACCTCCTCCTTACCGTGAGCGTTCCTTACTTCTATCTTCTTAATGCCTGTTTTCACATCCCACACAGTCAATGTGGAGTCAGCGCAGGCTCTGATTACCTAGACCATGCACATTAAAATAAGAACCTATAATGTTCAGTCCACAAACCATCAATCAAACAAACCCAAACACCAACCTGTTGAAGATGTGGAGTATAGAGGGCGCAGGTGCAAATCCCAGACCTGCTGTCGGATTCGATCTTCGACCAGATACTCCCTGCAGGTCACCAGAAGCACAGGATCTGCAGTCAGGTTGAGGAGCAGAGGAAAGCTGCCCTGCTCTGGAATAAAGCCTAGTTGGATATTAGGGAATTGTCTTTATGCATTGTTGAGAAGGAATATCCCATATTTTCAGCACCTGAAAGGTGACAGAGAGAGAGAGACCAGAGCTTTTGACTTGCATTTCAACTAATTATCTTTGACTTTTCTTGCATGGAAGAGGCATTTCCATTACTTTCTTTTCTCATGCCAACAGCCATCAAACTGGCATGAAACTTTAAATGCAAAACAAACCTGCTCAAAATGTATTTACCCTCAGGCCATCCAAGATGTAGATAAGATTGTTTCTTCATCAGATTTGGAGAAATTTACCATTCCATCACTTGCTCACCAATTGAACCTCTGCAGTGAATGGGTGCCGTCAGAATGAGAGTCCAAACAGCTGATAAAAACATCACAATAATCAACAAATAATCAACACAACTCCAGTCCATCATTTAACGCCTTGAGAAGCAAAAAGCTGTGTGTTTGTAATTCTAAATTTCTACAAATTTGTTCTGATGATGAAACAAACAAATCAACATCTCAGAGGGCCTGAGGGTGAGTAAATTTTCAGCAAACCTTCACTTTAGGGTGAACAATTGCTTTAAGAAAAAAACTTAAGCATTCAAATTCTTGAAACTCTTCTTAAATAACTTCTTAAAGTTAGGATAACCTCCAACTTGTCTTAAATCCGCCAAGTTAAGTTACTTTCACAATATTTTGGGTTGTTTCAAATGTTGTAATTAAGAATTAAAACATAACAATAGATATAAATAATATGTGCATGAGTTCTCTGAAGTGACACCAACAATTGATAACGCAAGCAACGGATCATTCATGATTATATGTGACATGACTTTTCGCTGAATTTGAAATTCAGTAACAATTTTACAGAAACAAGTCAAAAAGGGACCTTGTTTTAAATTTTAGCCTATATTACAACATAAGTTTCGGCAGCATATACCAGATGGGTCCACTATAGCAGCACGCACACAGATGCAGGATGCATTCACTCAAGAGCGCAAAAAATTCTGTGCATGCATATTTTGATTGTTATGGTAATCTGCAGGCAGTGCAAGAACACAGCCTTTGAGTTGCTTTTTATTGAGTCGATCAGCGAGTCTTCAGCTGCCATACAATCAGATAATGCCAAAGTTTGTAATTTTTTCTTAAGAAAAAAATAAGATGTTCTTAAGAAAATATGTCAGCACTTCTTAAGAATTTTCAAGAACTGCACTTAGGAACATTTTAACTTCCTGGAATTTATCTTAAGAAACTACTTCTTCTCGTGATTTTGTGAATCCAACCACAGGATCTTTTATATAGCGCTCTCTGTTTTGCACTCTGACATTTGGTAGGTGGAAAACTAACAGCATCCTTGGAGTAGCTGAAGATCTTGCCCAATGCTTGGTGAATAACCACATCCACCACAGTGGTCTGGTGACTGCGCAGAACCGCAGTTGGGTGGGAGGTCACATAGCGGTTCCACAGTCTGACAGCAGGACCCACTCCAGCTCTTACCAGCAGACTGAGAGAGAAGCTGAAGTCAAAACACTTGACTCCCTGCAGAAGATCTAGTGAAAAGGCTTCAAATGTTCTGTTATTATTTGCTGGTAGCCGTGTTGCTATTTAGTCTGACTAATAAATTACTTATAGTACTCACAGTACTTGTTTTACAGAATATCTAGGCTCTGGTTTTCTTCTCTAGCTTCTCTTTGTAACTACTGTGGGGGCGGCTTATTTCTCAGAATATTACAGAATGGAAAATGCTGGGGAATAGTCTGTTTTAATAAATCCGTCAAAACAACTAAAAGAAGACTTTTTATTTTGTGTGAACACTCTCTTTAAAAACCACAACAACAACCTCTCTGAATCATGAGTGTGTGTTTTAAATGCTCTGTGACTATCCTTTAGAAAACACTACTTTGACGTATGATCTACAAATAAGCTTTGGAGTATGTCTGTCTGTCTGTCTGTCTATCTATCCAGCTATCTGTGGGAATAGGAATGTTTGGATGGCATGGTTGGGATGTTTATATGCACATTATGCATATATGTTGCTATAGTATCCTGTAAAACTGGCTCACAAGAAACACTGCAAATAAAAATAAAAATGCCATTGGAATACAGAGAATACAGAAGATGCACCATTGTTGCAAACATTTTATATCATCACCTTTTCTATTCTCCAAATGTATTCCTCTCTCTTCTGATTGACATCAATGATGACCACAGAGCTGGTTGGACTTTCTGATGATGTAATAATTAGCTCATCATGCGGCTCATACAGGATTCTGTTGATCGGCTCGCTGTGGATTTTTGGGATGTGCTGATAGGAGACCCGTGCACTGTGTGCATGTATATCCTGTATGAGTTCATGAAACCAGTTTACAACATCAGTCACATGCCATTTTAGATCTAGATAAAGTGAATTTAAAAGAAGAAATATGGCCATTTTATTTCACACATGGCCAAGCTGTCTTGGCACAATAGTCAGTCATCCCTACATGAAAATGCACACACTCACTGGCATAAAGATTTGAACTTGGCCAGTCTGGTTGGTAAAAGGCATTTCAAAGAGCCCCTTGAAAGGCTGAAGAAACCACAACAAATTCACAGAGCCCCTGTCATCGCCCCACATCAGCACACACTTTTCTCCTGGAGCCTAGACGCAGATCAAACATGACTCACGGCAAACTCAAACAAAAACAAAAACAAACCAGCTTGGAGAATTAGCAAGCTTAAAATAAATTCAAGTTCAACACTGGGCCATGAAATGTCAGCAGCCTAGCAATATGACTCAGTCCTCAAAAAACAGAGGCACGGGACAACAACAAGGTCAAAATGTAAGCAGAAAAGCAAACTACTACATCTGACAGGCTTGTTGACTCATACCGAACAAATGAACCTGCTCAAAACTGCACGTGGTGGTAACGTCAAAGAAGTGGATGCCCCTGCTCAGGGTTTCCACAGCGATCTTGTGAACATTTGGCATGTAGACAAGCATCGGTGGTCCAGCCCTGGAACCTCTTAAGATACTGCCTTTTACTAAAGGGGACAGCACTCATCTGCAGGAATGGAGGAGAGGTTTTAGATTCATGAATGGTCACAAAATATTACTGTAAACATATCATTCTGTGAATTAAATGATAATATCTCACCTCCAGTGACTTGATGTTGTTCAGATGTCTGTTTCACACAATGAGAGTTCCTCTCTTGCTGACGCTGATGTATCACATGGGACCTCCATACAAGTTAGACAATGTCGGTTAAAAAGCAGATTTCATGTACAGTATGTAGAACCATTTTTAATTTATGACAGTAAGTATTATAGCAGAAAAACTGAAAATGAAATAATCATTTAATAAAGAAACATCTTCCAGCCTGTGTAACGTTAACCGTCATCGAGGATATTACATTTAAAAAACAATTTGGTATACAACCAAGAAATGCTCTTTCATGTTTGATAAATACACGATATTGAGGATGAAAACCTTGCTTAGTTACCTTACCTTATTTCTTGTCAGTGACATTTCAGTCATTATTTGACTCATTTAAAACTACTTACGCAACGGTTAGTTTTTGAATTTGAGGAGCGCCGTTTCAATACGGTCACAAAAATTAGTCACAAACTTCAGCCCTCAAGAGGGCGATACAGTCACATTCACATGATTATGAAAATAAATTTAAATCTATGTATGTAGCCTATGTATTTCAGATATGCGATATCAAGCAGCATAACAGACACTTTTTGTACAGGTAAAATAATCGGAAGCGATGACACCGACCGGATGTCTGTCTCGCGCATTCAAGTTATAAATGCTCGCGCCGCTCTTATCAGAAATAAGGTGCATTTCGTTAGTGATTATTTTCACCACCGATGGTTATGCACATTGTGCACTCTTCAAAAACGGCACTTATTGAGGACGGCACGCGCTAACATTGATCGATTAAAGTGTATATATATTTAAATATAATGGAAGATATAGATTGTACTGCATGTTAGCTTCCTTATTGTTCCCAACAGCATAATTAATTTAAGTCCATATGTCTTACTAACAAGAAACTATGCTTCTAACCACAGGTCGAGAGCTATAGTTCCTACCACGTAAGTTTATGTTTTCGGGAAACACCGAATCGTTGAACTATGTTGGTAACGACGGAACTTGCGGCCATAGTTGGCTAACGATGCTTTTGGGAAACGCATCCCTGTTCAGTTAAGGATACTTCTATCCTCTTCTCCGCTAAGTAACAGAGGTATTGGATTTATGATCCATATTGTTGGATTTTTTTGAACACTGTGAAGCCTCACATACTGTTCATTCACAATGGCTACTTTAAGCCTTCATAAACATAGTTGTTTTTGCTTTAACAAATGGAAGAGACACACTGTAACTCTAAACTCAGTTGTGTTTCAGATGCTGTCAAATCCTATAACCTGAAAACCTGCCACTCAATTACAGAAAAATACACACATAATTTAACGATTTTGTGTTTTGCTTTATTTATTTATGTTCACTGTCAATTGTGATTTATTAATGTATATTCAGCTAATAACTGTTGTTAGAGCACTGTCATTTTTGCTACAATTTCAAAGTAGATAACTGACACAACATGCTATTTTATTTGTATTTATTTGTTTAATTTTTTTATAATTTCTTTATATATTATAGTTATATTAAATGTAAAACCGTAATAGAGGCTACAAGATATAAGACCAGGCAGAAAAAAAAGTTTAATAAATAATATATTAAATACTAATATAATAAACATTAATCAATAATGTATAAATATAATATTAATAATACTAATATTAATTATATAAATTCATTAATATACTAATATTAATTAAAATAAGCTTATTTAAAAGGTTATTTATAACACCATTAATGTCCTACATTGCACTATCAAAGCATGGTTCTTTATGGAACCTAAGGGTTCTATTAAGGGTTCTTTTTAGCACTATAAAGGGTTCTAAAATTATGAGCCAACGGTACATGACAAGACCTGGGCTGGCTGTGACAGGGAACATGGCCACTATATGCCAGTTGTCTTCATATATGTGCCCTGAAACCAAAGCAAAAGTCAGGTTTATTATTTAGCCATATTTTGACTTAGAAACTTCCTGGAATGTCTTCCTATTGTTACAACTAATCATTAATATGTATGAGGATTGAGTATATAACCAACAAAAGGCTTTCAGAATCTTCATAATTTATATTAATCTCTTAAAATATTTTTACTTCAGTACCTTAAACCATTCATGGTGCAGAATCTTGCCCAAATCGAGTCTCTTTTTTGGATCATGCTGCAGGCAAGAGCAGATCAGTTGGCATGTGAGAAATATTTTCAAGTAACATGTGTAGAGGTCATATCATTGCAATCATTAATACAGACATGTAAAGTTTGTAAATATAAATTCCAAGCATGAATTAAAAAACATGTAGAGTATATTTGGTCCATCCGACAATTTAAAAGGGTCAATTGCTCTAAACACTGGACATAACATACACTAGAAGGACTTGCAATAAACGCAAAAGGATGAAGATAAGAAATTACAAGCTAAGTAAAAAAAATTAATAAATGAAAAATTATACCTCAAGGCCATCCTTCACACGCCTCCCTTCGTAGACGGCTCCAAATCCTCCTTGACCCAGCATATTGCCGACCTCATAGTAGGAAAAGATGTCTATAAAAGATAAATAAGAGTATTTGACATTAAAAATCAAGCAGTGACATGTCCTACAGAGTTTATATTTATTTAACATAAAACTATATTAAACATTTTTTTTCATCTATCATTTACACATGCAGTTTTATGAGCTCAAAATCATTGAAACTAAATTTGGATATTTTTTGGATATTTTGTTAGAAGTAAAATAAACTTACTAAAATATGATTTTTACATTAAAACTTCATATTCATCAACTCCCCATTAAGTGCATATAAAAATCAATATTAAATGTAAACCTTCAAAGTGCAAATTAATGACTGCTTCATACTTGAGCAAGGATCAAACAAGGACTTGGTGTGGCCTGAAGTTTGTAGAGCGTCCACACTCCAGTCGGACTCGCCGCGGACTGGAGCTTGGAAGGCATCAACGCTCCAGTCAGACATGGCGCGGACTGGAGCTTGGAGGACATCAACGCTCCAGTCAGACATGGCACGGACTGGAGCTTGGAGGGCATCAACGCTCCAGTCAGACATGGCGCGGACTGGAGCTTGGAGGACATCAACGCTCCAGTCAGACATGGCACGGACTGGAGCTTGGAGGGCATCAACGCTCCAGTCAGACATGGCGCGGACTGGAGCTTGGAGGACATCAACGCTCCAGTCAGACATGGCACGGACTGGAGCTTGGAGGGCATCAACGCTCCAGTCAGACATGGCGCGGACTGGAGCTTGGAAGGCATCAACGCTCCAGTCAGACATGGCGCGGACTGGAGCTTGGAAGGCATCAACGCTCCAGTCAGACATGGCGCGGACTGGAGCTTGGAAGGCACTCCTGTCGGACTCAGTGCGGTCTGGAGCTTGGAGGGCATCAACACTCCAGTCGGACTCGGTGCGGTCTGGAGCTTGGAGGGCATCAACACTCCAGTCAGACATGGCGCGGACTGGAGCTTGGAAGGCATCAACGCTCCAGTCAGACATGGCGCGGACTGGAGCTTGGAAGGCATCAACGCTCCAGTCGAACACGGTGCGGACTGGAGCTTGGAGGGTATCAACGCTCCAGTCGGCCTCAGTGTGGTCTGGAGCTTGGAGGGCATCAATACTCCAGTCGGACTCAGTGCGGTCTGGAGCTTGGAAGGCATCAACGCTCCAGTCGGCCTCAGTGTGGTCTGGAGCTTGGAGGGCATCAAAACTCCAGTCGGCCTCAGTGCGGT
>NW_015542451.1:1566549-1576020 GCF_001515605.1 Sinocyclocheilus anshuiensis
GTCTGGAGCGTGGTGGGCATCAACACTCCAGTCGGACCCAGTGTGGACTGGAACTTGGAAGGCATCAACGCTCCAGTCGGACTCAGCGCGGTCTGGAGCTTGGAGGGCATCAATACTCCAGTCAGACTCAGTGTGGTCTGGAGCTTGGAGGGCATCAACACTCCTTTCAGACTCAGTGCGGTCTGGAGCTTGGAGGGCATCAACACTCCTTTCAGACTCAGTGTGGACTGGAGCTTGGAGGGCATCAACACTCCTTTCAGACTCAGTGTGGACTGGAGCTTGGAGGGCATCAACACTCCTTTCAGACTCAGTGTGGACTGGAGCTTGGAGGGCATCAACACTCCACGCGGACTCACAGTGTGGACTGGAGCTTGGAAGGCATCAACGCTCCAGTCGGACTCAGTGCGGTCTGGAGCTTGGAGGGCATCAACACTCCAGTCGGACCCAGTGTGGACTGGAGCTTGGAAGGCATCAACGCTCCAGTCGGACTCAGTGCGGTCTGGAGCTTGGAGGGCATCAACACTCCTTTCAGACTCTGTGTGGACTTGAGCTTGGAGGGCATCAACACTCCTTTCAGACTCTGTGTGGACTTGAGCTTGGAGGGCATCAACACTCCTTTCAGACTCTGTGTGGACTTGAGCTTGGAGGGCATCAACACTCCAGTCGGACTCAGTGCAGTCTGGAGCTTGGAGGGCATCAACACTCCTTTCAGACTCAGTGTGAACTGGAGCTTGGAGGTCATCAATACTCCTTTCAGACTCTGTGTGGACTTGAGCTTGGAGGGCATCAACACTCCTTTCAGACTCTGTGTGGACTTGAGCTTGGAGGGCATCAACACTCCAGTCGGACTCAGTGCAGTCTGGAGCTTGGAGGGCATCAACACTCCTTTCAGACTCAGTGTGAACTGGAGCTTGGAGGGCATCAACACTCCTTTCAGACTCTGTGTGGACTTGAGCTTGGAGGGCATCAACACTCCTTTCAGACTCAGTGTGGACTGGAGCTTGGAGGGCATCAACACTCCAGTCGGACCCAGTGTGGACTGGAACTTGGAAGGCATCAACGCTCCAGTCGGACTCAGCGCGGTCTGGAGCTTGGAGGGCATCAATACTCCAGTCAGACTCAGTGTGGTCTGGAGCTTGGAGGGCATCAACACCCCTTTCAGACTCAGTGTGGACTGGAGCTTGGAGGGCATCAACACTCCTTTCAGACTCAGTGTGGACTCGAGCTTGGAAGGCATCAACACTCGAGCTTGGAAAGCATCAACGCTCCAGTCAGACATGGCGCGGACTGGAGCTTGGAAGGCATCAATGTTACAGTCCGACACAGCGCGGACTGGAGATTGGAGGGCATCAACGCTCCAGTCACACACGGCACGGACTGGAGCTTGGAGGGCATCAACGCTCCAGTCGGACTCAGTGCGGTCTGGAGCTTGGAGGGCATCAACACTCCAGTGAGACATGGCGCGGACTGGAGCTTGGAAAGCATCAACGCTCCAGTCAGACATGGCGCGGACTGGAGCTTGGAAGGCATCAACGCTCCAGTCGAACCCGGCGCGGACTGGAGCTTGGAAGGCATCAATGTTACAGTCCGACACAGCGCGGACTGGAGATTGGAGGGCATCAACGCTCCAGTCACACACGGCACGGACTGGAGCTTGGAGGGCATCAACGCTCCAGTCGGACTCAGTGCGGTCTGGAGCTTGGAGGGCATCAACACTCCTTTCAGACTCAGTGTGGACTGGAGCTTGGAGAGCATCAACACTCCTTTCAGACTCTGTGTGGACTGTAGCTTGGAGAGCATCAACACTCCTTTCAGACTCTGTGTGGACTGGAGCTTGGAGAGCATCAACACTCCTTTCAGATGCTGTGTGGACTTGAGCCTGGAGGGTGTCAACACTCTGGTCGACTACAGTGCAGGCTGGAGTTTGGAGGACTTTTTTACTAGGTCTTATACAAAGAAATAGTACCTTCCAAAATGACTTTTTCTTTTTACATTTCTCCTTATTTCTTCCTCCTTTTCCCCAATTGACATCAAAAGCGCATTGTTGCACTGGAGCTTTTAGGGCATCACCATTCAAATCCAACTCAGTGCAGGCTGCAGCTTGGCCTTGGACACTGGTAATCTGGTCTAAAGAGGAATGACAACAACCAAAATTAATATGAATATAAGTTATTTTCATATTATTAGTGCCTACTCATATCCTACTACAGCTACGCTAGCTATAAATTATGAGTTATTCTTTTATGTTGCTTGGCAGGGCTTTACAGTGCAAGCATTTCACTCTCATGTGCAAGTGAAAAATTACTTTTGGCACAAAAGTGCAAGTGGCATATTACCAATACATTATGTACCTCACTAATTATATATTAACACGTTATAACGACTTTCATATAACATTAACAAATTCACATTATGTGCATTCATGCTTAACAGATCGTTAATTAAAATACATTTAATTAACGCCATTTAAGTTTGATCTTATATTTTCATGTCCTCATATTTAAACATTTATAGACTACTGATCTGTTAACTGTTTTTTAATGAAAATTGTTATAGTGCTTCCTGATCATAGGCTGATTTGTCAAGGCTGAAATTGACTCAATAACTGAAAATGACTCTGGAAATGTGACTGTATCTATTGCCATGTGCCATGTTTCAAATAAATAACCCACAGTTCAGTTGTTCAGTACCTTCTTGAGCAAATGGATTTTGTATTATGTAATATGTCCCTACATTTTTTACTGTGCCCTTTTCTTCCCTGGACAGAGAAAACTTCAGCAAATAAATGCATTTCATGGTCATGTAAGTTAACATACTTTCAGTGTTTCTCCTGGACTGTAGCACAGCTGCATCAGAGCCCTCGTCCTTTTTCTCGCCCTCAGCTGAGCTGGTCTTCTGGCTGTATTTTTCACTAGCTCTGCTATTACCAAATAGTGCCTTCCAACCCCTCTTTATCTTTTTAAGTTTCTTCTTCATTCTTCCTCCTTTCGCCTCATCCACATCAGAAACCAGTTGGAGTTCAAGTGGTAGAAGTGAATGGGTTCCCACTGCATCGCTGACCAATTGTGGTGGTGTACATTGTTGTAAATCGTACACTTGTCCACAGTTCTCAGCTTTTGTGCAGTGTGATTTTAGCAGTCTCATTTTCACTGCTGACTCTAAACTGCAGGTAAGCAAAGTTGTAGAGTTTGCAGTTGAGCAAAAAAGCAATAAGTTGCAAGTAGTAATGCGTTGAACACGACCAAAGTTGCAAATGGCCAAGTAATAATAAGAAAAAAGAGCTGCAGGCTCTGATACCATTACTGTCACTGTGACGTCATTTTTAGAACTCTGGCGCAAGGATTCCAATAATGCCTGTTTAGCGACACTCGTGGTTTACTAAGCGCTCATTGGCCAGTTTCGCTCTGTGGGCGGAGCCTCACCTTAAGCGCAGAACACTAGACGTGTACTTGACACTGACAGTAAATTTACAAGGATTTTGTCGGGACGTCATCATTCCCATCCTAATTTATAATAAATAAAAGCATTGCCATTCATCTGTGCAAGTAAGAATGGTGTGTTGATAATCTCTCGCGCAGCAATTAGCGACTATAATGTAAACATAAGTAAATGTAATTGGAGCATGAATAAAAACGCGCGTTTGGTGGCATTCAAGTGATGTAAAATTATCAGTTTATATTGCACTGTAAGTAATGTATGTGGTGTAAAATTAAATAATATAACTTCAGCATCATTTAATAGCGTGCACATCTGTTGCTTAAAAACCACCAGACCTTCTTTATTTATTAAATACTGAATAATGACTAATTAATGTCTTTATCGTTATAAAAGTGTTACAATAGTATTTCAAGCAGACCTTGTTGTGCTCACAATAAACAGAATAAACGGGTTTGGACTGAACCACAACCAACAACGCTAAATCAGACTGAAATTCATTATAGCGATAAATAATTATCCAGCATGCACGGGCGATGTCAACAACTTATTTGCAGTATTTTACATGAATTTTTAAAAAGAAATGTTTTATTAGTCATTCCACCCCTAATTATTTATGAACATAAATCACAGTCCGGTAACACGTTAGAATATAGGGAACACATATTCACTATTAACTAAGAGTTTTCCTTCAATAAACTCCTAATTTGCTGCTTATTAATAGTAAGGTAGTTGTTAAGTTTAGATATGGAGTGGATTAAAGGATCTAAAATATGGTCATGCAGAATAGGGCATTAATATGTGGATTATAATTGGCTTTAAAAGGCGTGTATATTAATACATGTGACTGTAATACTGTAATGACATGTGAAATTTTAAGTAAAGAGCGTGAAAAAACCTTTCAATCGCCATTGAATGTACACACAGTGCGCATGAAGTCACAGTAATAATAACTGTCGAGCAATAATAACAGCCTGTTTTGTTCATTCAGTGAAGACATTGTACTTTTACACATCCATATCTGTCCAGATTTATTGACACGCATAGTACAATTAAACATATAATACAGTGATGCAACTGAAGTGTTATTGTATGCATTTGGGATTTGATGAGACAGTGACAAGTTGTCATTTATGCATGTCACTGCTGTGCTGAGATGATGTACATAACACAGTGACCCCCAAAAGTAGGCTATTTGGATACTTAAGCCACTCTCAAAAGCTATTAATGTTTTTGCACAAAATATGAAAATGGTATTTATTTGAACATAAAACACATAACATTTAACACATAAAAAAGACAACTCTAAACACAGCACAGCAATTGGTTTCAAATAATAAAACCATAAATACAAAAAAAATATATATTTGAACAATTTTTGGTTGTCAAACATTAGTGGAACAGAGTTAAAGTAATGAACTACACCTGTGATGATGACTGACTGGCAGTTGGTTAAACCTCAACGAAATAATTAAAACTTTCTACAATAAATTGTGTTTTACAAAGACGCAAAACTGATTTTTATCAGTTTGTTCATTCAGGGATTCTGTGCATACTCTATAAAATAGGGGTGATTTGGCACAAATCACGTGTTCATTAGGTGCCTTACAGTAATTAACCTCATGGGATATCAAAATAAAGTAAGAAGAAGCTGTTTCTGTGACAAAAATATATGCAAATTATTTATCACTTCGTCATTACGACACAATTTATTCTGTATTGTACGGTAGATAAAATACTTTGTTTACTTTACTTTAGGTTAGTAATAATTTTCTCATGTGCCATACATACTTGCTAATGTTTGCATCAAGTAGGCCTACACTCTAAAAAATGCTGGGTTAAATACAACCCAGTGCTGGGTAAAATAGGGACAAACCCAGCAATTGTGTTGTTTTGACCCAGCGGTTGGGTTACTACCCAGAAGGTTGGGTTAAACATTTAACCCACCCGCTGGGCCAAAACAACCCAATTGCTGGGTTTGTCCCTATTTTACCCAGCACTGGGTTGTATTTAACCCAGCATTTTTTAGAGTGTAGGCTATACCTATGTTGAAAATCAATAAAGAAACATTTCAGCTTATAACTACATCTGAAAAACAATCGTTTATTTGGTCAAACAATGTTAAATGTAGACACTTGTAATATAGCTTATATTTTCTCACGTTATGATACACGGAAATCTTGCTAAGTTGCCTTGTTTCTTGTCAGAGAAGTGTATTCAGCGCAATAGTCGACTCATCTAAAACTACATATCCCACAATTCTGCTGTTTTAAACCGGAAGTCGTTTCACTTCCTGGATACTTTAAACTGTCAAACGAAACAATAGTGAAGATAAAGAGGCTGAACAACATCTGCTGTCACAACCCTGGATAAAGTTATGGATTTTCACTGCAGAAAGAAAGGTAAGTTGTCATTTTATCACTCTTCATTTAATGGTAACTGCGAGTAAATTAGCTTTGCACGTAGTGTATCAAATACAAGTCGGAGCTTCTTCAGCTGTTCTAGACTCGAAGGCAAACAGAGTATGTCTGCTTTAAGTTTTATTTTTTAAACCTCTGACCACAAAGGAAATGCATTGTTAAAATTAATTTACATTTTTGTTTCACAATCATGTATTTTGGGAGTAGATAGTAGTAAATATTCCACTGCTTTGCAGTAACGTTACTTCTGTTTTTTTATTATTATTATTATTTTTTTTTAGCCATATTGAATTTATGTCGTAAATTTAAAAACTCTATGTCAAAAAGACAACAAAGTGTGGATTTCAGATGAATTATAACAAGGCAGAGCCCGTTTTAAATGCAAATGGAAGCAGATTGTAATTCCACTCATTCTTTCTATACACTTGCCATTTCAAACCACATTGTCTTCCTGTCTGTTGAATGTTTTCTTTCCTGTGCAGCTCAGTGAGAGGTGACGGAGCTGCAGGCGGTCATGGAGGACTTCAGGAGGTCGTACCTGAGGCTGTGTAAGGAGGGAGGAATAGATACTCAGGAATCAGTGCTGGCTCAACTGCACGACACGAGAACAGTGACGGGCAGCTGTAGACTGGACCTGAGGGGGCAGAGCATCACTGTGGACACCTGCAGCGTGCTGGGAAGAGTCCTGCAGAATGACGCCGTCTTCACAGAGATCCTCCTCAGCGACTGCATGCTCAGTGAGGAAGGTGGGCGAGGAAACTCACAGAAAGAAAACAAGAAATTTCATATTGCATTAACAAAAAACGTCCGTTTGTAGGACCATTTTTGCATTGTAACATTATTTTCATAAGAAATCATTTTTTTGGGAGTTGTAAAAATTACTGTTATACAAGACCTAAAAAAAGATCAATTAAATTACAGGGCAATGCAACAAATATTAACACTATTAATCAATCACTTACAATATTTTGCATTACAGAAAGGAACATTTGTGGGTAAAACATGCTTAATTGTCATGAAAATAATGTCACAATGCAAAATAAACATGAAACTCACAGAAAAATCTTGAAAATATAAATGAAAGTGGGTTTGTAGGACCATTTTTGCATTGTGACATTATTTATAGAAGACACAATTTTATGGAAATTGCTACATATTTATTACAACACAGTTAATAAATCATTTACAATTTTTGCACCATGCACATGAGAATTGATGGACAAAATATGCATAGTTAACATGAACATAATGTCACAAAGTAAACTAAATTTGAAAAAGAAACTCAGAAAAATCCTGAAAATCCAAAGAAATAAAATATTGCAGAAACAACAAAAGACATTTTGTCTTTTGCATTGTGACATTATTTTCATAACAAAGAATGTTATGGCAGTTGTGAAAAATTACTGTTATGTTTGATATATTCACATGATCAAATAAATCTTTTAGTTTTTTTTTTTTTGTTTCTTTTTTTTTGCATTACAGAAATTAGAATTTATTGGTAAAATGTGCATAATTGACATGAAAATATTTTTCACAAAGCAAAAAATAAACATGAAAATACTGCAAACACTTTTTGCATTGTGACATTTTCATAAGAAATAATTTTATGTAATATAAAAATGAAATGCAAAATAAACAAATACATGAATACAACTAATTGGAATTCTAACAATATATGACATTTATAAATGTACTTATTACAACAAAATGTAATATCTAACTTCTTTGGTTTCGTGTGAAATATGACCTGGACTTTCTTGCCCAGTTTTGTGAGATTGAATCTTTTCGGTGAGGGCATAATTATCATATTGATGTTTGCGTGAGCCGATTAAGTTATTACTATTTTATTACTAAGTAGTTGTGTGTAGTTGACACTCAAAACCACTGTTCCTGCCATCTACAGGTGTCAAGCTGCTACTAAATGGGCTTTGCTCCAACACCACAGTGAAAGTTTTGGATCTGAAGGTAAATTTAGGTGATGTATTATAATATATACTTATTTTGACTTCTAATTTTACTCCGTCTGTAATACAGTTTCTAAAAACGTCATTTCTTTTCAGGGGAACAACATGAGAGGAACAGGATCTGAGGCTTTGGGACAGATGTTAGTGAGGAACAAGATACTGCGCAGGTGAGTGATTTTAAGATTAGTTTCTAGCCTATAATTGTTCTATTTGTTGGAACTATTGTCATCCCTATTTTCCTCCACATAAAAAGAGAGACTGAAAATGTGTCTCAATGATTTAATCACAATATGTGAATGTTTCTTTGCCGTTTGTATATTATATAACATTCTAAATCATAATAAAGTGCCTTTTGCAACACATTTTACCTCTGTGGAAAATAAGAGGTTTTGGTGACATCAAATGTAAAGGACGTTTTTACATGTTTATAAAAAATTACAGTGACAATTTTTTATTTGGAATACCTAGAAATTAGGCACAAAAAATAATAATTTGTGCAATCATTTGTGACCTGCTGGAATGTCACATTTGGGGACACCAGATGCAGTAACCAAAATAACCACTTCATAGCATAACAGTTTCATTTGCAATAGCTCTAAAATGTTTCAAAAGCACTCTAAAATTTCTTTACACAGCTGAATTAAGGCTGCTCTGTACCTGCTCAAAATGCTGTGTAAATATGTAGATTATGCGTGCTCTGACCCACCTCAGCCCCTAGTATTAGAGTGAAGTCATTTGTGTAAATGCATTCATGCCACCTCTGAGCAGCATTAAACAATCTGTGTAAAGACACCTTTAATTGCCAATCATCTTTGAGGATTTAGTTCTGTTTGAAAGGGAAAACTATCAAGAAAATATCGTAAATGTTAAACTATTGTTTGTGTTTGGCTTGGAGACTTGTGCTGGAGTGGAATGCTCTGGGAATGTGGGAGGAAGGATTTGCTGTATTTTGTGAAGGTCTGGCCTCCAACACCTCTCTCAGCCAGCTTGACCTGCGCAATAATCAAATCAACCACCAGGGGGCGGCGGAGCTCTGCTTAGCACTGAAGAGGAACTCCACTCTACAAGAGCTGGGTGAGTAAAGGAACAAATTCCACACTCATTGTCTGTCAACAAGGACTGTTTTGTTGTGCTGTTGTCCCAGTTATTCGAGGCTGATGCGAGGTAAATATTTAGCAAAACGCCAGACGCTTTTTCTTTGAATCTCATTCCCTGCACTGTGGGATTGCGACTGTGTTGTGTGCAATATTTATGAAGTATTTGTGAGTTACTCACATTAACTTACTGTCTCCATGTATGTCAATATTAATAAAGCTGTGCAATCATTTAATACCTTTCTTATGTTTGTTAACACATCTATCTAACTTAAAAATATCAATAACTGATAGAGAAAGACCCTATTGATGGCTCATATATGGCCTATATATATATATATATATATATATATATATATATATATACACTACCACTGGGTCTGTTAGACTTTTTAGTCTCTTCTGCTCACCAAGGCTGCATTTATTTAATCAAAAATACAGTAGAAATTGTGAAATATTATTACAATTTAAAACAGCTGTTTTCTATGTGAATATGTGTTAAACTGTAATGTATTTCTGTGATGCGCAGCTGTATTTTCAGCATCATTACTCCAGTCT
>NW_015542451.1:1577701-1588609 GCF_001515605.1 Sinocyclocheilus anshuiensis
CAGTGTCACATGATCTTCAGAAATCATTCTAATATGCTGCTTTGCTGCTCAAGAAACATTTCTGATTATCATCCATGTAGAAAACAGTTGTGCTGCTTCATATTTTTGTGAAAACCATGATACGTTTTATTTCCGGGTTTTTTTATGAATAAAAAAGTAACATAAACAGCATTTATTTGAAATAGAAATCTTGTGCAACATTATAAATTATGAATGCCTTTACTGTCACTTTAAATTAATTGAATGCATCCTAAAAGATTATGGAAAATTATTAAATTTTAAGAAGTCTTGGACAGTGCATTATTTTTTTCTAGTGAAGCGCTACAATAATTATTGTCTAGAAATGAGTTGTGCTGCTTCATATTTTTGTGAAAACCATGATACGTTTTATTTCCGTTTTTTTTTATGAATAAAAAAGTAACATAAACAGCATTTATTTGAAATAGAAATCTTGTGCAACATTATAAATTATGAATGCCTTTACTGTCACTTTAAATTAATTTAATGCATCCTAAAAGATTATGGAAAATTATTAAATTTTAAGAAGTCTTGGACAGCGCATTATTTTTTTCTAGTGAAGCGCTACAATAATTATTGTCTAGAAATGTTTCATTTTGTGTGCAGATCTCAGATGGAACAACATTGGGCTGCTGGGCGGTCGATCTGTACTGGAGGCAATGCAGCAGAACCGCGCACTGATCAAACTAGAGATGGCTGGAAACAACATTCCCAGCGACACGCTCAGGGCCATCGGTGAGGCTCAACATCAGCTGTTAGACACATGTTAAACACAAAGCCTTTCCTTTATTAAGCAAATTCAAATATTCCCAGAACAGTCCATGAATCACAATGCAGACAGGCAGTCGACACTGAGAGAGAGCCGGAGCAGGACTCAAGTGCTCAGCAAAGAGATCCAGCTCCTAAAGGATGAGAAAAGCCGACAGGTGAGGAGGACTGGGATTATTCGGTTAAACTGTGGATGGATTGACAACTAACCTCTTTTCTCTACATGTGGCCTGAAGTTTCTTAGTATGATGGAGACCATTGATAGACAGAAAGACGAGATGGGAAGAAGCAGCAGGTTAGTGTCACTCAAAACTGAACCGATACACCCCAAAAATAATTCATTCCCCCCGTGTTTGGTGAGTAAACAGTGACAGTGGATGTATAACAGGTTTTGTATTTCTTGTAGAAATTCATCCATACGTCTGGGGCAGTTACAGGGAGTGCTGAGTGAGCAGAAATCATCTGTAAATTCTCTCACAGCCAAGTAAGCAGCCTTTTAAGAATGAATTCATGGCTAAAATCAATGCAACATGTTGGGGTGTTTTGCGAAGGTTTTGTTGTTCAGATTGCAGATGACGGAGGCGGCTCTAGCTCTGTCAGAGCAGAAGGCTCATGACCTCGGAGAGCTGCTGACTCGAGTTAAAATGGAGAAAGCCGAGCTCAGAGACAGACAGTCCAGAGAGATCAAGAAAGGGCAGGAGGTATTTACTGATTTTAAGCTGTGCTACAGTTTCAGCTTTTAAATATGACCTTTTAGTCCTTAATCCTCTGATCGAATGCATTATTTAAAAAGGAAAATAATGTGCATTTTAATTCAAAACTAAAATATAATTATATTGGTTATTAATAATTATGAATGAAAGTGTTATAATGTTATACATATGAAGTACTATTAAAAAATATGGGCTCAGTCACTTTTTTTTTAAAGAAATAAATACTTTTATTAATCAAGGATGCATTAAATTGATTAAAAGTCACAGTATAAAGACATTTATAATGTTACATAGATTTCTATTGCAAATAAATGCTATTGTTCTGAACTTTCTATTCATCAAAGAATCCTGAAAAATAAAATGAATCACCGTTTCCACAAAAATACGAAGCAGCACAACTGTTTTCAACATTGATAATAATCAGAAATGTTTCTTGAGCAGCAAATCAGCATATTAGAATGATTTCTGAAGATCATGTGACACTGAAGACTGGAGTAATGATGCTGAATATTCAGCTTTGATCACAGAAATAAATTACATTTTAAAACATAGAAAACAGTTATTTGAAATGGTAATAATATTTCACAATATTACTGATTTTACTGTATTTTTGATCAAATCAATGCAGTCTTGGTCTGCAGAAGAGACGTTTGAATAGTAGTGTATACGATTACAACGCTTGATCATTTAACTAGCTGCTACTTCATAGTAAATGATTTGTCATGTTTCTGGTTTGTAGGATAGTGCTCTGCAGGAAGCAAAGCTTTTGAAGGAGGTGAACAGCTTGTCAGAGAAGAACCTCCAGCTTAGGAACAAGGTACAGAGGCCAAGCATTTCATATAATGAGCAGCTTGGGTGTGAGATTTACCCGGTCTGTTTAACCCTCACAGCTGGAGGAGACTGAACGCAGATGTAAAACACAACAGGAGCAGATCTTTGAGCTGAAGCAGGAACTCACAAACACCACTGCTGAACTAAAGCTGCGTCTCGCCCAAACCGAAGGTGCTCATCACTTCCAACTCGGCTATATGGCAAAATCCTCTGCTTTTAGATTGTATTTTAAAGTTTGAAATGTTTTCTTGGTTCCATTAGAAAGGCTGGAAATGGAGAAGAGAAGATCCAAGCAGGCACTTGAAGACATGGACAGTTTACGACAGAAGGAGGTGAAGATGTTAAACCCACCAAGAGTTTTGCTTAAATTCTTAGTTGCTGTTGCTGAAAGTTCATTGTCCTTTCGCTCCAGGTGGATCATCTGACAAGACACCAGGAGGAGAGTGAGAGAGCTCTTCAAGAACGCATCCTCAAACTTGAAGGACAGCGGATCCAATTAGAAGAAGTACTCTCATGTTGTTCCAAACCCGTATTGCAGTGTTATTTTAGTATCATTGAGATACTAGTTTTTTATTCATATTTTGAATGTTTTTATTTGTAAATTTTCTGTTTTCATTTTAATTTTAGTGAAAACGTTAGTAATTTGCACGTTTTTGTCATTATTATTATTATTATTTATTTTTATTTTTCATATGTCAATATAGTTTTTGTTAGTTTTTATTTCAGTTTTCAAGTACTAACTGAAAATGAGAAATGTTTTCTTGGCAATTAGCTGAAATTAAGTATATATAATATATATTTTATTTTATTTCAGTTAAAGTTTATTATAAACACATTTTTTTTTATTGTTTTAGTTTTAGTTAATAACTATTATTTTTAGTTAGTTATTATTATTTATTTTTTTCTGAAAAAAATCCTAAGACTTGGAATATATACATATACATTTTTATAGTTAATTTTATGCTTTTTATGTCCTGTCACTTTCTCAGTTTTCTTTCTCAAATTCTACTTTTGTGTTAAAAAAAAAAGCATTCGGGTTTGGAATGACATTTTTGGTGAATTATTCATTCCATTTGAAAACTAACCTCAGCCTTGTTTTCTTTAGAATTGTTGGTTTTGGAATGTCATTGTTCTCAATGGTACATAAAGAAGATCGACAGAATGAAGAATCACGTTTGCATTCTTGCATGCAGGAGCTGAGCAGAGTGAAAGCGTCTCTAGTGACTGAGAGAGCTCAGGCTGAGGAGGAGCTTGGGAAAGTGCGTGCCCAAGTGCGACTGGAGGAGGTATGCCATACTTTTTGAATTGTTGCTACATTAGTAGCTGCAGTATTGTTCATCAAAGCCACAAGATCCTCTGCTCATTCCCTCTGCAGCAGCAGCACCTCACCAGCCTGGAGGAGAAACTGCGAGCGGTTCGTCAGTCTCGGGATGAATCGCAGAACCACTGCACCCATCAGAAACAAACCATCGCTGAGCTGCATGCCAAAGTGGGCCAGCAAAGCATCGAGATGGACACGCTCCGCCGCAGGATAGACGAGTTACAGCAGGTACAGGATCCAAATGCAGTCACTCGTGGAGTGCTTCCAGTGCTATTTCACTATCATGGAGATACTAGTATAGTTTTCCTAGAACAGTTTTGAATTATTATTATTTTTTTTTTCAGTTTTAGTAATTTTATTGTGTGTTTTTGTCATTTTTATTAGTTTATATATATATTTATTTATTTAGTCATTTAGCAGACACTTTTATCCAAAGCGACTTACAAATGAGGACAACAGAAGCAATCAATTGTAGTATTAAAACAACTAAAAGCAGATCCAAAACTAAAAGCTAAAACTTTATAAATACTACTTATACACATTTTAAAAATAAAGAAATTAAATAAAAATGACAAATGCATACAACAAAATTTCAAAACTTAACATTTAAATGAAAAGCCAAAAATAAAGCTAAAAACAATTCAAAATATTAAAGAAAAAAAGGTAAAAGAGTATAATAATGATTCTAACATAACACCAAGCCAAACACCAAAAAAACAACTACATATTTGTGTATGTACAACCACACACACACATATATATATATACACACACATTTATAAATTCAATATATATATTATTTCATTTCCATTTAGTTTGTTGAAGTATTAAAATAACTCAAATTAAATAAAACTAAAACTTAATAAAATACCTATACAGACATAATAAATTCAGACATAATTTAACTAAAATTAAAATAAATAACAAATACAAATAATACAAATCAAACGACAGTAGTTTATCAGTAATCCTAAAAAATAACACTGCCAAACTTACATGCTAAAAAACAACAACTTACTTGCACATAGTAAGAAATGGTTATAAAAACTGAAACAGAAGTGAAACAAGTAGTAGGCTACATAAGCACAAAATGACTGCACCCCGCGACTGCCCATATTTATAAGCTCCTTTATTTAAAAAAGACCACTTTATTATGAAAAGTGGACATGTCAACACTGTTCGTTATACAAAACTGGCAACACCGAGAACCAGACATGCGCTTCGCACACGATGTCCTCTCCCAGTGCGCATGCGCAGTATTACTATACCGGCGGAGGCTGAACGGTAGCAGCTTAAACGACGCAGGAATCAACGAGACCGTTTTGACAGGTTAGTGCGCCAGTGTGGATTATTTGTGTTTGAATGCTTTTATACAATCTATATGATGTTATATTCAAAAGATAAAAATGTTAAAACATAATTATAAGCCAGCAGTCGGACAACCTTGTTGGGTGGGTTAGCAGGGGAGCTAACAGAGGCTGCTGCGCAGATCTGGGAGGGGGAGGCGAGTCTGGCGTTAAGACGATATTACCAACAAACCTGCTCTTCAGTCGATGATCACTACCATGTGAGGAGCTAAAATGACATTTTATTGACTTAAATCGATCGTATCCGGTTCTTAGGCGCTATGTACGGTTGGATTGGTGTGTTTAGCGCGGTGTTTTTTGGTGGAGATGGTTGGATGGGTCTCTCTCTCCCCTTCACTGCGGGCTGAAGCGCCACTGCCCGTGAGAAGCGGGTTAGAGACACTGACAGATCCAGTCTGGCTCTGTTTCTTACTAATATCTTCATACTCTTTTGTCATTTAAGGGAAAATACCACAGGTGAATAGAGTAAAAATTGTAACTAATGGATGTCACCGTACTTCCCCAGTTGGTTAATCACAGTACATTAAAACAATGATTTTGTATTTTTGAAATATTATGCTCGAAATATTATGCTAAGTGACAGACGAGGTCGTTTGAGTAGGTTACAGCTCAGACTGCATTAGTATTTTTTTTGCTTCTGTCAGATTAGTTTTGTCACAAATGACGGATGTGCATGCTTATCTGGCATTATGATTGGTGTATGTGGCCACTGCTGATGGAAACATGATATTAAATGATCGTTCAAAGCCTGTCATCTAGCTGAGATCAAGCAACTATTTTAATGAGTCTTGGCGATTCCTCTTTTGCTCATCTTGCTTTGATCATGTCACATAGTAAGAAATGGTTATAAAAACTGAAACAGAAGTGAAACAAGTAGTAGGAAAGAGGAGAAATAAAAAGCGATACTTATCCTTTGCCGGTGTCCTGCCCGGTGGAGTCGCACGGTAGAGTCGATGGTCTTTACACTCTTCGGTCTTCACACGAGGAGGCCTTCACGCGTAAGCTTTTTTATACCCGTCTACCAAAATACTAAATTAATTCAGCTGGACACACTTTCCCACACTTTCCTTATTTTTTCCACAACAAATGGCCAAGCAAGCGCAGACACTGACAAGATACGCGATACAGAACGAGACCAAACGCCATATCAGCACGTCTCCACACAGTAAACGTATATAAATACGTTTATGTATTTATATAAATACGTTTAATACAAATATATATATGAAGAGTTCATTTCCAAAAACCGATAAACGCCACTTTTTAAAAAATTGCCGTGCATTATTCTCCACATACAGTATAGCGCGATCTGAACCCTAAACACGTTTTGTCAAAAAAGCCGGGTTATTTTAGTTCATCAAGTTAAACTAAATGAAAATGTGAAATGTTGCCTTGGTAGCTAGCTGGAAAAAAAAAAAGTTAATTATAATAACCCTGAGTGGTTCTCAACCTTTTTGACTCCACAACAATTTTTTTTATTTACAAAAGGAGTGTCCTGTGTCCATATATTTAATGTGTTCAATTAATTATAAATAATTGTTTTAGCTTATTTTAATGCATGTTTTATCTAAGTTTAAAACACTTGAAGTCATCTTGCAGAAATGTGGAAGTTCTCCCTTAGTTGAGAACCACTGCACTAGGATTTACTTTGATTCATTTTGATTCATTTTACCATTACATTTCCTAACGTTATGAACATAGATGTTATGATAGTGTCACCATTAAAAACTTTTTTACTAAAAATTAAAAATGTATGTAGGTAAATATTGTTGTTTATTATGGTGTCATTTTATATAATGCAAAGAAGTTAAAATTATGAAATATTTTTTAATCAGAGTTATGATGTTGGAGGAATCACAAGCCATTACAAACTGAAACATAAATATTGCATGCTGAAGAAAAAAAAAATTCATTTTTATTCCTTGATTATTATCTCAGCAAGTTTTTTTTATATATAATGAAAATGTTTTTGTGGTTTTAGTTGACACAAATAACCCTGATTTTAAATAAATGTATTTAAATAGATAAATGTAAACGAGCTCTTGTTGTATCTTTGAATCCAGGACCTCGCAGGGAAAGAGCAGGTGAAAGTTGCAGAAGTGACACGAGTGCGAGTGGAACTACAGGAGCAGATCGGCCACCTGCAGGCTGAGAGAACGGCACAGGGCGGCCTTAAAGAGAAGATCGCTGCTCTGGAGAGAGAGATGAAGGGTACATATGTATTATGATTCTTTGTATTTTTGACTATATGTCAGGAATTATTCATGCAACTCATTTTACTTAGCGAGGGCTAAATGCCAGACTTGTTTTTGTTCTGTTCATGTGTGTGTGTGTTATGTAAGCTGATGCCTGTTGCAGGCTGATGGCTCATTGTGTTTGTGTTTTGGATCAGTTCTCAGTGCCGCCCACAGAGAGGCCCTTCTGGACAAAGAGAGTGAGATCTCGTCTCTGCTTGAGCGGCTGCGCATTAGAGAAGGAGAGATCCAGCGCATACGTGAGGACGAGGCCCAGAGAGCCAGCTTCCTCCAGAATGCCATTCTCACGTACGTCCAGGGCTCTCCTCTCGCTCACTTCAGCCCCAAAAAGTGAACTCTTATGCCAAGACTTCTGTGATTTTCCCACAGGTCTGTTATACACTTTCCATCAGGGTGCTTTGCAACTATGCATAATAAATCTACTGCATATTGCAAGTTTTTACAATGCTTTTACATATTTGAGTGACACGTTTTCATGAATAAAAAAAAAAAATTATACTAAAATACTTTTAAGTGTATATATTTGGTTCGGAAAAGGGGTTTGCCTTGGCGAATAATCAGAAAACTTATTTTCAAAAATTTCACTTTTTTAATGAATATTCACTTTTATTTAAAATGTTGGAGCTCTTTCAAAAATGTGCCTTTTCAAAATCCCCAGTGTGCCATATTGTCCATCAACGCTCTTATATTACATCACTTACAAATTGTATATTTTAAAATGATTTCCACTGTCGGAGTTCTTCCACTTTTGTAATGTGTGTTGGCTATTAAATAAAATGTGTGGTTTTTTTTTTTTTACAAAACTCAGCTGATTGTATGTAATGGAGTAAAGATCATTCTTTACGTTAGCTCATACATAACAAATTAAAATGTTTTAATATTAAACCATTGCTCTAATATTAAATCCATAATCCATAATAACACATTCTCCAGTGAAAAGTCCATTCTCTGTTGTCCTTTCGCATCAAAATCCATGGACATATTTGTTTAGATCCGTTTTGGATTGTTTTCACTTGCAAACTGTGATTGGTCTGTGCATATTGCTCTCCAGCTGTTTGGACTCTCATTCTGACGGCACCCATTCACTGCAGAGCATCCATTGGTGAGCAAGTGATGCAATGCTGCATTTCTCCAAATCTGTTCCGATGGAGAAAAACAAACAAACTCATCTGCACCTTGAATGGCCTGAGGGAGAGTACATTTTCATTTTTTGGGTGAACTATTTTTATTCGTAATCCTCTGCCACTTGTAAAACATACTGTACTATAAAGAAATATTTCCATAAGTGAGGGAAGATCACGTGACAAACATCTAGCCTACCACTGTTTAAAATATTTAGTGTCTTATAACGCCAACAGTTACAATTACTATAAAAAAATAGTTTATAGTAAATAGGACATATTCCGCAGTATTCAGTAGCTACTGTTCAATCCTGTACGTAGGCAATGACTCGACGCTGTGTGGGCTCCTGTCCCTTTAAATTTCTTCGGTTTTTCCCGGAGAGTCTCGGTGAGGTTCGCTGTCAAAGCCGCTGCTGCAAAGAGGGCAGTGACCGTGTTTTTGCAGATATCTATCGTTTCTCGGGTTAAGTGGGAGCTGTGGCTTAATAAAATACATTTACGCCTGTGAAGTGAAGCAACCTGCCGCTCCACAAATGCAAGCTATTAAATGCGTGGTTGTCGGCGACGGGTAAGTAGTGTTTTGGGGAGCTGATGGAGAGGAGCATCCTTGGAAACCCCGTGTTGGGCATTGTAATTAATTCATCCCTAGTTCTGGCCTTTGCATTTTATTATTTGCTCAGCGTAATATCCAATATTTGACCCTAAGCATGTGCATGTATGCAGAATGCATGTAAAGCCAAAATATTATCGGAATCTGTATAGCTAACGTTATTGTAATGGGCGCATTACAGCGTGAGACATTAATAATTGTTTCTTGTCTTCGTGTATTATTTTGAATCGTAATGCACGTGCGGCTTGTCAGTATGCATTGTTTATTGGCCATTAAATGAACGGGCTTTGAACAGAAATGTGCCATTTTTGTTCGCTGTATCAGAGAGTGAATTTAATAGGGTGACCCGTGTTGATTTGAATGGCAAAAGCCTGAAGCAGAAACGCTATGGTTACCACTCCGTCTCACGCGCGTGAGCGAGTTTCCCCTGCTGTCTAGTGCTGCGAAGTCCGAGTCGTTCCGCGAATCGGTTCTTTTGAAGAACCGGTTCAGGAACACGATTCGCTATTATTTTACGTCACGGCGTCATTGCGTACAATTAAAGGCAATTATAAGATATCGGTTATATCAGATCAAATACAAAGACACATCAAAAGAAAAAAAACAAGTTGGTAAATCGGCGTCTTGGTAAGTAATCAACACATTTTGTGCACTATAAATAAACACAAAGAAAATATTTAAGGCTTCACAGTAATTTGCAGTCTGTTACTTGTCATTTCTGTTGATGTGTGAAGGTAGTGTCCTATTTTTATCTTAGAATTAGTACAAGGGGGTTTATTCAATGTGCATTTGTGGATAACGAATTTTCCATATATAATGAGCAGATTGATAATATACCTTTATAAAATCGACATCATTATCATATATCACATATGTTTCATGTTTGCATTCTTTTTAACGAAAACAGCTCGGTTCAACGAATCAGTCAGGTGGTGATTCGAGAATCGCTTCGTAAACGAGTCCTTCATCCGACTCGAACGATTCTTAGCAGCTAGCGCTCTCTCAGTGCGCGTTTGGTAATGGAGCTGTGTGTGTGTGTGTGTGTGTGTGTGTGTGTGTGTGTGTGTGTGTGTGTGCGTGTGTGTGTGTGTGTGTGTGTGTGTGTGTGTGTGTGTGTGTGTGTGTGTGTGTGTGTGTGTGTGTGTGTGTGTGTGTGTGTGTGTGTGTGTGTGTGTGTGTGTGTGTGTGTGTGTGTGTGTGTGTGTGTGTGTGTGTGTGTGTGTGTGTGTGTGTGTGTGTGTGTGTGTGTGTGTGTGTGTGTGTGTGTGTGTGTGTGTGTGTGTGTGTGTGTGTGTGTGTGTGTGTGTGTGTGTGTGTGTGTGTTGCCCTCAGGCGAGTGTGAATCTGGGACAGGGTCTGTCACTATCTGACATACTAACACCCAAATAAAGAGCACACTAGCAGCACTAACTACTTTTACTTGATGCAACCTTATTCATCATATAATCAGTGTTGGGGGTAATGCATTACAAGTAACGTGAGTTACTTAATCAGATTACTTTTTTCAGGTAACTAGTAAAGTAACGCATTACTTTTTAATTTACAAGAGAATATCTGAGTTACTTTTTCAAATAAGTAACGCAAGTTACTTTTTTTTCTTCCAATTTATTGATTAACAGCTCTCCAGTCCCCATGTTGAGAGAAATCAGATGTTACTGTAGTTCTAAAACAAACATGAATATGCATTAATTCATCTCACTCACACACAAAAAAACAGGTTCAGTATTCCTCAAAATGAATAAAAATAATGCAACTCAGAATATGACGCAAACCTGCAATAATTAAATGTTAAACAACACAAATATCCTTTATATATTTAATCCCATTCTATTAACCAGTGTCGTTGCTTCTGACCTTCGATGATGCAGTTTAACCGTACTAATAAGCAAAAATTACTCTAGACA
>NW_015542451.1:1589089-1593052 GCF_001515605.1 Sinocyclocheilus anshuiensis
TTGATTGACAGCTCTCCTGTCCCCATGTTGAGAGAAATCAGATGTTATTGTAGTTCTAAAATAAATATGAATATGCATTAATTCATCTCACTCACAAAAAAAACACAGATTCAGTATTCCTCAAAATGAATGAAAATAATGCAACTCAGAATATGACGCAAACCTGCAATAATTAAATGTTAAACAACACAAATATCCTTTATATATTTAATCCCATTCTATTAACCAGTGTCGTTGCTTCTGACCTTCGATGATGCAGTTTAACCGTACTAATAAGCAAAAATTACTCTAGACAAACATTTGTGTCTTTTTTTATTGCTGAAGTGTGTTGAAATGTCTTCTTCTGCATTCTACTGTACGGACGTAAATTTACTTTCCCTTCAGCCTGAGGCTTATTCATTTCACTTTTGGTGTGAAAAGGCTTTTATATTCGCCAAAAATAGAACTTTTTATTTTAAAAACAAACAAACAAGCCCTGTCCAGATTTAAAAAGTAACGCAAAAGTAACATAACGCATTACTTTCCATAAAAAGTAACTAAGTAACGTAATTAGTTACTTTTTTATGGGGTATCGCAATATTGTAATGCATTACTTTTAAAAGTAACTTTCCCCAACACTGCATATAATGTTATGACCTAGTGCTCTTTTCACCATTATTTCCTCTCCATCTGTTTTTTTTTTTTTTTAATGCACAGTAGTGCATCTCAGAAACACGTAGCTAAGCTGTCTGGTGTGTGTTTCCTCAGGGCGGTGGGTAAAACCTGTCTGCTGATCAGCTACACCACAAATGCCTTCCCTGGCGAGTACATCCCTACAGTGTGAGTATATAGTGTACATCTGCGCTAAAAGATCTGGGTTTATTTCAAGTTGAGCAGTTTATTGAACCTTTAGGAAAAATATAAATGATACAGTATGATATAGTGAAACAAAGATGAACTGCTGATAGCTTGCGATGTAAATCAATGAGATCTTTATAACAGTACAGCAGATGCTTACATAAAATGACATGAATATCAGTTGTCACTCTATATCTCCAATAATATGTCTTAGTAAGATGATATTTAAATGCTTAGTTTTATGATCAAAACCTATAATGCAATGCAATCCAATGATGATTGAGAGGTGAAAAAATAAATGTTCTTCAAAAGCCTGATGATCATATTTGAGACTCTTGATTTAAAAAAAAAAAACAAGCTGAATGTAGATGTTTGTACAATTCGAGTAAAAGGCCTTTTACTTGATAAAACAAATTCTAAACTATCAATCAGACGACAGAAGGCATGGAGCAGAAATGAGAATTGTATTTCAATTAATTAATTCGATTGACTTACTTGACGTTAATGGACTTTATATGGTTTTTATACACCCTCATAAAGCCGAAATAAATGACAATGTTGCAGATACTGCAACTAATAAAAGTGCATTTGTTTTTGTTTCAGCGAACCAAATATTTCCTCAGAAGTTTTCATATATATATATATAGATATTTTTTTTTCCTTGAATAATAACCTTGTGCCTGATCGCTCACACTAGACACATGATGTATTGCTCCTCACTGATGATCTCAGGCCTGTTGTGCTGTTGGCATGAATTGCATGTGACAGCATTGATTTACGTTTCAATAAGACAATTAGTTAAGCATTCTAAAGATCTAATGAACTCTATCCTAAAGCTTTCTAGGGAGATATTCCAAAAATGTGAGCTGATCCAACTCACTGAGATTCTGGAATGTATTTTGGAGGAATTGCTTTATTCGTCATAGAGATGGATGAGTGTTCAGGAATAGTTAATGGATCAGAATAGAAGTCAGTTTTAGTGGCAATGACTAATTCCGATGCCATTTGTCTCATTCTGAATGTTTTGGCATGTTTTATTGTGCATTAATTCAATGTGCATTTTTCAGATTTGACAACTACTCTGCCAATGTGATGGTTGATGGCAAACCGGTCAATCTTGGCTTATGGGATACAGCAGGACAGGAAGACTATGATCGCCTCCGTCCCCTCTCGTACCCGCAGACGGTGCGTGTCTTTGAATTCTACATTATATTTAATAATAATTATATTTTATGATAACTGAATTATAGTCTCCACACATTGTCATGGACACATGAGCACAAAGGAATTTTTTTTGTCAGTTTTATTTCTACAGGAAAAACAAATACCTTTTAAGCATTCTTTAGAATTTAGAAAATTGACTTAAATGCACTTCAAACATGAAAATAACAAAAATATAGTCATGTTTCCTCTTCACAACAACAGGAAGTGAATAAATTATGCAGCCCTGAATCTTCTGTTCCATTATTAGAAATAAATATTGGTAATCTGTTGGTAAACCCAAACAAAGTACCTCAAAAGTCAATGGAATTTTATGATTAAATACATTTTTAACAATTTCATGGACATTCACCCAAAATAATTTAATAAAAAAAAAAGTTAATAATTAGCATTTATGTGCCCAAATTATCGCCAACAAAATACTCTGATCTATCTATCTATCTATCTATAGATAGATTTGTTGGAAGTCGTGGCCTAATGGTTAGAGAGTCGGACTCATAAGCCAAAGGTTGTGGGTTCAAGTCTCGTACCGGCAGGGATTGTAGGTGGGGGGAGTGAATGTACAGCGCTCTCTTCCTCCTTCAATACCACGACTGAGGTGCCCTTGAGCAAGGCACCGAACCCCCAACTGCTCCCCGGGCGCCGCAGCATAAATGGCTGCCCACTGCTCCGGGTGTGTGTTCACGGTGTGTGTGTGTGTTCACTGCTGTGTGTGTGCACTTTGGATGGGTAAATGCAGAGCACTAATTCCAAGTATGGGTCACCATACTTGGAATGTATGGTTGGAGAAATGTTTGGAGAAATGTTTCGAAAAGCAATGATGAATTTGAAAAATATCTTATTATATGTTATGTGATGTGACTTTTACACACACACACACACACACACACTGTATATGTACATATAATATACATACAATATACACATATAATATACATACAGTAGTCAACATTTGAAGTGGATCAAAACCTTTCATCAAAGTTGTCCTAAAACCAAAACAATACCCGTTCTTGTCTTAGGACAACTTTGATGAATTTTTTTGATCCACTTCAAATGTTGACTACTGTACTGTATATAAGTAGCAAAAAAAAGAAAGAAGCTGAGTTAAAAATATAATTTTTTTCCACAATATAAGAATGAAGATTTTTCAGGAATCATGTCTTTGTGGCAGTTTTTCCACTGATTAAAGAATAATACAAGACTTCTTCCCTTTATAAATGGTTGTTAAAATGCATATTTTGTGAGAAAGTGTGACATGCTCGAGCAAATCAGACACTATTTTTGGATTCAGTCCATCAAGATTAGTAGGAAACAAGTCTTGGATTTCATTCAGCAGATATGATGCAGTGTGGTGCAATTGAACTGGGGTTGTGAATATCATTAAAAACAGCATTTTCCCTCTGTTTTCTCTACAGGATGTGTTTTTAATATGCTTCTCATTGGTGAGCCCAGCATCTTTTGAGAACGTCCGTGCAAAGGTTGGTGCAACTCATTTTTTCATTTAGTTTTTTTGTTGAAAGCACAGCATGCAATCACACAAAAACATAATTTTGATACTAGAATGTAATATACGACTGTAACTTTCTATGCTCCAGTGGTACCCCGAGGTGCGACACCACTGCCCCAACACACCCATCATCCTGGTGGGCACCAAACTGGATCTGCGAGATGATAAGGACACCATAGAGAGGCTGCGGGACAAAAAGCTGTCGCCCATCACCTACCCTCAGGGTCTGGCCATGGCCCGAGAGATCGGTGTGTAGAGAGAAAAACACTCGATTTATGAATGACTGCAGGGAGCTCTTAAAGGGGTGGTTCACTGGTTTTATTTCTAGGCTTGATTGTGTTTATGGGGTGCAGTTTAACATGTGTTAATGCTTCGTTTTTTAAAAAAGCATTATTTTT
>NW_015542451.1:1593102-1600582 GCF_001515605.1 Sinocyclocheilus anshuiensis
TAACGCTTCTCATAGCTATGTGAAAATAAGTGTATAATTGTAACAGTTCATTGTTGGAGCTGAGCTGAATGAGAGAGAAATAGAGAGAGAGAGAGATGCAGAGCATGTGTAGAGCAGGGAGACGCGAGGAACAGTATTAAGAACCGCTGCTTTAGAACATTGATTTTGAAACTTGTGAATCCATTAGAAACGTTAGAAGACAGAATCGCGATTCATATATGAATAGATTCTTACGTGCAGCCCGTCAGAATTTTAAAAGACAATATCTCCGTTTGCATTGAACTTTCAGCTTCGTAACTTTGCAGATAGTGTTTATGCTCAAACAGCAACATTACACACTAACTAACGTTAAAAAAGTGAAATCGCAATCAACCACCCCTTTAAAGCTCTCTTGTTGATTATTTAGATTAAACATGCAGCCCTAGTTGAGCATATATTTACCAAAACCTTTTTATTTAACAAATGTTTAAAAAAAATGGAAAGTACATATTTTCTTGTCTTTATGCTGCAGGTGCTGTGAAGTATCTGGAATGCTCTGCTCTGACTCAGCGCGGTCTAAAGACTGTATTTGACGAGGCCATCCGCGCCGTCCTCTGCCCTCCGCCCGTCAAAAAACGCGGCAAGCGCTGCACTATCTTCTGAGTAAACGCCACAACAATTCCTGGCACTCCATACAAAGCTACAATATTTTTAATCAGCCTCTTGGAAAATATATTGTACTACTCTCACAGGTTCGGTGACAGCCATCCATCAAGTTCTAATGCACATTACATGAATATGAACCATTGGCTAGACGTGTCCAGTCGGAGGGAAACCTTGTGGTAGATGGCGTTTGTTTTTTCGCGGCCTCACACGCCCAGAGACGTAATATTCCATTTCAAATCACTTATATGAGAAGTTTTAGTGGTACGGTGTAATTGTTGACATACTGTAAGGAAGTGTTTCTTGGTGTTGTAAAGGAAGCGTGTCAAAGAAAGGGGAAAGTGCTGTCTTGTATAAAGCTAACCATTCGCAGTATTAGCATTGCAGACGGCGTTAAAGTCAACATGAAACGACATTCGTGACACATTTTACATTCGCAATGAGTAAAACTGAAAGAAATGTTGCAAATGTTTGGAATGTGAAAAGTGTAGGTTGTCATGGAAGGGTTAACATTGAAAACATTGTGTTCTCTGAACATTCAAAACATCCATTTTTTTTAATGTTTTAAATACGTTTTTTTTTTTCTTGGTTATGCAAACGTTACATTACGTTTTAGCATTTTGCAAACATTATGGGAATGTTACTTTTGAATGTTCTCTGAACGTTCTGAAACAATAGTTTCAATGTTTCAGAAATAAAATGTTTTGTGAACAATGTATAAACGTTTTTCTGCTAACGTTATTAAAGACCTGATAACCCTGAATGAACACTGTAATAACGTTACTGGAAGAACGTTTGTTCATAACTTTGCCAGAACGCTCCCTGTTAGCTGGGTATATTGTCATTTGGATGAAAGATTACAAAGACAAAGATTTGGAATAACGTGCATCGCTGAAGAACTGAAATTGAAATTCACGTTGACTTTAAAGCCTCATGCATTTATGAACACTAGATGTTTTCTTCTTCTCGACTCTTTAACAACTGGGCCGTTCCAAACACTGCTGAAGGAAACTGTGAAAGTCGCACATTGTGTCTCTACTTTTATGTTGATACAAACTAATCGATGCAGTTAGTGAATACACTGGTTTTGGATTTCCTTTCTTTTCTAGTTTGTTATGTACGGATAAACCACTGATGAAGGGTTTTATGGTACAGCTTCACGATCCGGAATCTCTGCGCTCTGTCTGAACAAATGTCCATCACTGGGTGTGTACGAGTGACTTGCATGCCACAACCAGAAGCCTGACTGTGTCTATAACTGAAGGACATGCATCTTGAACCCTGTTAATACGTGTCTGCATGTGGTGTGAGTGTGGGCGTTTGTCTGTGACGTGGTTGGCTGTCGGGTGTGAGTCTACATGATCACAAACAGTATCTTGCATCGGTGCTACAGCACGTCCTTTCTCTCACCTGACTTTGTAAATAACTCTCAAAATGGACAAAAAAACAAGATCTTCATAGCTGCCAAAAGACATTTCCATGATGTAAGATAGAATATTTACAAAATGTTTTAGATGAGCAATGCATTAATTAATAAATCTATTCATGTTTTACCCTTACTTTGACTCTCTGCTTTCATTCATTTGAATAAATTACCACAAAAGTACAGTATAATAATGCATATGTCTTGTGCGCTATATTGCAAGTCCTGTAAATGCGAGGAGCAGACCGAAATTTACTATTTTTTTTTTATATGGTCATTTGCAATGCTTTTAACATCAAATGTGT
The DNA here is from genome assembly GCF_001515605.1 of Sinocyclocheilus anshuiensis. Classification (NCBI taxonomy): domain Eukaryota; kingdom Metazoa; phylum Chordata; class Actinopteri; order Cypriniformes; family Cyprinidae; genus Sinocyclocheilus; species Sinocyclocheilus anshuiensis. The sequence goes on from NW_015542451.1 coordinate 1,595,473, forward strand.
CATCTTTTTTTTTTTTGAGTGTGCAAAGTTAAACCACAGTGAATACATTTTTTCATTGTCAGTTGAGGCCTTTTTGTTATTAAAATAAATAGCAATATAGGAAATCTCAGCTGTGTGATTGTTGATATCATTGCACAATGTAAACCATATTATTGCACAGCTCTCTCTATATATAAAGATATATAAGTATATCCAACTTAATCTGCATACATGCAGTGCTCTTACATAAAGCAAAATAGCAAATCTCAACTGCTTGATTGTTTATATAGCTGCAAAATGTAAACAACATTATCGTCCAGCTCTAATCTGCTAAATGCAATTATAAGGCAAGAAAATAATAAGATCTAAACATTAACATCATGATTTTCTGTAAATCTGCTTTGAAAAAAATTGTATGTGTGAAAAGTGCTATACAAATTAAATTGACATGACTTAGCCTGACTGACTTGATTAAAAGTCCAAAATTTGGTCAGGAAAATCTGGATGTAATCATTACATTGTGCGCGAGTGAGTGTGAATCAGGCTTATTATTATTATTATTATTATTATTATAAAAAATGAAAACCATTAAAAAAAACAACATTTTCATTACTTGAAATAAATGTTAACTTAAATAAAAGAACATAAAAAAAGAACATTTTATTTCATTTTAAAAAAATAATTTATTTAAAATATATTTCAACTTATTCAACTTAAGTTTCTCATTTCTCATTTTCTTTTAGTTTAACAAAAAATGAAAAAAATAGACATATAGACAAATACTATATAGACAAAAAAAACTAAACTAAGTTACTAAAACAACTCAAATTACAATGAAAACAGAAATGACAAAATATGAATAAAAATTATAGTAGTATATCAATGATACTAAAATAACAGCGGTGTGAAAGCTGATCTCTACCGGCTGTACATGATACTACAGGGCATAAAATCTACTGTATTGTCATAGCAACTGGAAGTGGCTAGAAGCAGAGACCTTCACGCTCTCATATGAGGCCATTAGAGCAACAGCTGTTAAATGCTTCAGTTCAGTTTAATGTCCTGCTCATTATGCATTAAGCTTGTCTAAAGGAACAGTTCACACAAAAATAGAATTTCTGTTATCATTTACTCACACTCAAAATTCCAAAGTGGAACGTCTATTTTGTGTAACATAAAAGGAGATATTCAGCAGAATGTTCACACTGCTCTTTTCCATACAAGGAAAACTCAAAAAAGGAAGCAGATGCTCTGTAATCCAAGCCATACGATAGCTTTGTGTGAAGAACAGATATGAATATGACTTGTTATAAGTCGTAACAGGTAAAAGGCCTCCATTCCACCTCATTCACCTGTGCCTGATGATGTTTGTTCTTAGCAAGCCAGAAAACCTCCATCCACGGGCAGGATCACGCCATTGGTCATGGCGCTCTTATCGCTGAGGAGGAAGAGGATGGAGTTCACCACATCCTCCACTTCTAAACAACACGATAAGAAAGACGCTTACTGCGCTTGTCAAACAGAAACACACTAGAAAAAAACGAAATCACTAGAGACTGTGGTTGTTGACAGACTTGGACATTCTGGTGTTTCATAAGCGTCAAAGTTTCACAATCTGCCACTGATGTCACTAAAACACGCTTATGCAATCTGCGCTAAATCCCAAATGCAGAAAGAGAAGCATTAAATAACTCTTTTATATTGCATTGGAAAGTGACAGCAACACTGCCAGTGTGAGTAACTGTATGTAAATGTAAACTGACCTCCAGTGAGATTTATTGGCTTGTTAGTCTTGATTATTGAAACTTTCCATTGTGTGTTATGGTGACCTACAGTCAGACACACACTTACCTGCAAACTTCCCCAGTGGGATGCGTGACATCATGCTTTTGGCTTTTTCTGGGTCACTCCATCCAATCTTTCCCATCTCTGTCATCACTACGGTCGGGTTCACTGAGTTTACTCTGATCTGTCGAGGTCACATTACATAAGACATGCTGAATTCACATCAATGAATATAGTTATCCATCTATCAAGTTACACAACAGACACTTTGAGTTCAATATACAGAAAACTGGCAAAGATTTGATTTTAGATTTGTCATTTTTAAATCAAATTTGACTTTAACCATAATAATAACAATATTATTATTTTTATTATTATTATTACGGCAAGTTTAAGTTTAGTTTTCTATATAATAATGATAATAATGTCAATTTTTTTATAATAATGATAATAATATAATGACCACATGAAATGGTTATTATATAATAATGGTTATAAAAACCATATAATAATAATATTATTATTGTTTGTTTAAGTTTAGTTTAGGTTTACCATATAATAATAATAATAATAATTGATACTGTTATTATTATTATTTTTAAAAAAGCATTAATTTGTGGTAAATGTTTACCAATAACTACAAACCAACATTTGGTCTTAATAATAATAACAACAATAAAATAAAAAAAATAAAAAATGAGTAATTAAAACGGCAACCCTGTTACCTATTTTGGTGTTTTTACTGTTTTTATATTTTAAATATTATTTAAATGTAAAATATATTATTATTCTAATTATTATTATATAATGAAGATGATAATAATAATAATGATAATATATTAATAAGAATGTCAATATTAATAATTACAATAACATTATCATAATCATAACAAATTTAAATAATAAAAAAAATATAAAAACAGAAAATACACCAAACTTGGTAATTAAAACTGCGACCCTGTTATGCATGTTACTGTATATTTTGTTTATTATTATTATTATTATATAAAGATAATAATATATAAATAATATATACATATAAATTTATAATATATAAATATGCATTATTATCTGTCAGCAATTACATCCACTTCTTCAAGTAATTACAAAGCACATGTAATCACCCATGAGACATTTAGCAAACAGATTTATATATTTAAGAGGGTGCTTGTTGATTGGCTTGAAGCCTCCTGGAAAGACCGTTCACCACAATGTACAATTTATTTCCCCAAAGCTGTAAACAACATATAATGAGCTCAGTGTCTGACAAATGTCATAAACATGATCTGACAAAGCTCTGGACTTTAAATCATGATTTAATAAGCAATGAGGAGAGATGAACCTGATACGGCCCTAACTCCAGCGCCATCACTCTGGTCAGCATGTCCAGCGCTCCTTTAGTGGCACCTGCGTAAAACACCTTCAAATGATCATTTCAAAAGTGCACTTCAGTGTAGCATACACAATCTGGATTCAGAATTGGACTTGGTTATCGATTTAAGATCCTTCTCCAGTAACGCAAGGAAACCAGGGCCATTGATGTCTGCGATACTTGATTCTGATTGGTCAGTCTCTGAATATTTTGGTATAATGACCCTTAAAGTGTACACTCATAATTGATAATCGTTCCAGTAACCAATTTTCTCCATAGCTGTCAAAGCTGAATTTTCAGCATCATTACTCCAGTCTTCAGTGTCACATGACCTTCAGAAATCATTCTGATATGCTGATTTGGGCTCAGTTATTAATAATGGTTCTTACTTATTATTATCAATGCTGAATAAATATATAAATAGGTTACAGTCTGGGACAATGTTCCCGGTTGCATGAATGTAATAGATGAGATTAGACGTTTGATTTGCGTGTCACTGCACTCACAGTATACGGCGTGATCTTTCAGGGCACACTGTGATGCTTGACTCGAGATGTTCACAATGGATCCTCCACTTCCCCTGGCCTTCATTCCTCTAGCCACGATCTACAATAAATGCACACAACACCATTAAAAGTGTATCTAGCATTTATAAAACTCCTTATGAAATCATCCAGCATAGGTTTGGTCTTCTTACTTGAGCAACATGAAGTGCAGCTTTCACGTTGACATTGAAAGACCTGCGAAAGCAACCACAAATGCACTCCAACCATTTTAAAACACAAATGATAGTGTGTGAGTGATATTTCAAAGCCCTACATGTCAAACTGATCTGGCGTGACTTCCAGGAAGGGCTGAAGTTTAGCGCAGGCTGCATTGTTCACCAGGAGGTCCACCGGACCGACGTCTTTCAGCGCCTGCTCTGTGGCATCCCAGTCTGACAGGTCCACGCATACCGGCTTAATGGAGGGACACTGGCGATCAAAAGCATTAAAGAGATTGTTCATTGTCACAGTCTGGCTGAATGATACCTATAAAGCCTAAAGGAGCAGCAGGCTCTCTTGGGATGCGGAAGAATGCTGATGCATGCTGGGAGACAATAGATCCTTAGGGTTTTGTCTTGGGATGAGTTGGACTGTGACCGAGGGGTCATTACCTCCTGCACTAGGTTATCCAGGTCAGCCTTAGTGCGTGTAACAGCCGTGACCTCTGACCCACAGCGTGCCAGAGCCAGTGCCGTGGCCCGTCCGATCCCTAGGAGGCATTGAGGGAAAGTCAACGATCTGGTGTATCATTACACTCAACAAGACTAATTTGCAAAGTTCAAAGCATGCATACTTATTATGCACATGTGATTATGCACTTTTAAAGGAAGAGCTCACAAAAAATTCAAGACATTTTAAGAATATTATGTACTATGTACAATGTGTAATGTGTAAGTAATTTGCCATGACTTTTACTTAACTTTTTTAATTAAAATCAAAATGTTAACCTGGTCATTTATATGCAGTGATATAACTCACTAAACAGTAATTATTATAAATTAAACAAAACCTTATAGGTTTCTTAATCCTCAATATCACAACATAACAAATTAATAATTTCAGTTTACAACAACTATAAGTATATCGGACTTTATCCACATACATATATAGTAGAATCATGAAAAGCAATATATACAGCAATTTCAACTTCTGGATTACTTGTATCATCGCAAAATGTAACAATATTATCGGCCAGTTCTAATCTGCAAAATTCAACTATAAGGCATGAAGATCATTCTGACTTTTATTCTTGTAATTCTGAGTTAACACCTCTCAATTTATATTTATTTATTTATTTTTTGCCAAGGAATGAAAAATAAACAAGGTAATTGTGACTTTCTTTTTTTTCTCTCTCACAAGTTTCTATCTCAATTCCAACTTTTCTTCTCAGAATTGCAATTTCATATCTGGCAATTTCGAGTTAACATCT
>NW_015542451.1:1600608-1618006 GCF_001515605.1 Sinocyclocheilus anshuiensis
AACGTCTCAGGTTACTTATGTAACCATGGTTCCCTGAGTAGGGAACGAGACACTGCGTCCTCTAGGTTTCTCATAGCGACCCCTAGAGGACGCAGTTCGAAGTTCCCATGAAAGGGAACTACACTGTTTTGGTTACCACTGCCTTCCACTGTGCGTAAAAAAAAAAATCCTTTTTCAAAATATCTTCTTTCATGTTATATATTTGTTTTAGCCTTAATGTAAAGGAATAATAAAAAAATAAAAATATATAAATAAATAAGTAAATAAATGCATACATACATACATGCATACATAAATAATTTGTTCCCTAATCGGACTTTGCACTTCTCTCATGAACTTTCCAAAATGTGCCTGTCCCTCTCAGTCCCTAGGGTATTAAGATAACCGAAATGTATAGTGTATAGTATAATTAATAGTATACTTTTATGGTGATTTTATCTCCTTTTTGATGCATCTTAAGTCGCGATTCATTAGTAAATGAATGGAAAAGAGTGTATCTCTCCTTTTGTATCGAAATTTGTAGCGAGGGTGATGATGGCTGAATGTTTGGGTGAACCCTGCTGGAAAAAAAAAAAAAAAGCTAAATCCAGCCTAAACTGGTTAGCTGGTCTTAGCTGGTTTAAGCTGGTCTCCCAGCCTGACCAGCTAAAGAAGTGGCCAAACCCCCTCTAAAACCAGCCTGCTGACCAGCTATGACCAGGCTGGACGACCAGCTAAAACCAGCTTAGGCTGGATTTAGCTGTTTTTTGTTTTTTTTTAAGCAGGGTAAATGTCCCTTTAAGTATGAAAGCTTACCTTTGCCAGCTCCAGTCACCAAAGCACGCTTTCCGCTAAATGTTATCTCCATACTTTCTTTATGCAGCCCAAGTTCAGCCACACAATCAGCCGTGAAGCAGTCCGTTTGGCGTCACAATGCAAACACTGCAGGCGAAACCGGAGTGTTTAACAGCGCAAAAACGTTGCATGAAAGCTTTATGATTCTCTACAAACCTCAGTTTCAGTCTGATGTGTGTCTGACTGAGCGAAGTTCACTCTGGACAGGAAAGCCGAACTGTCAGCAGAGTGTCTGTACTTGTCACATGACCTCCTCACATAACAAAGCTGTTGTTTTTTTTAAACCTGTTATTAATGTGAAGACAGAAGGCACTTCGGTGCAATCGATCACAGTTAGTACACGACCCAGTTTTTAGTTTCAGTTTAGTTTTCATTAGTGATTAATATTGTCAGTAGGACTATGGGCAAATAATCATAAGGCAACTTTACTTGAACAAGTGTTTATCTTTAGGCTTCTTCTTCGTGGCTCCTGATTTTTGGGGCCCCCAATGAAGGCTTGAGTACGAGACTGAAATTTAAATCTTCTGTAAACCCGCATTTTATTTGGTTTGAGCTTTAGCTTTCTGTTGAAATGCAAGTCCTGAAGCCTGTGGTTTTCTTTTGAATAGTTATTTTATTATAATCTCTATAATATAAAGCCAAAGAAATTCTTAAAAGATAATTATGCCTTCGAAATAAGATCTAAATATCTTATGACTGTAAAATAACAAGCAGAATAACCATCTTGAACAGTTCCTACGGGGTCCTTTAAGGATCATTCAATGGCTAAAATACCAAGATTTGAGAGCAAATTAATTCACTGTCATGCATAAATCAGAATAAGCAACTTAGAGTAACATTTTATCAGTTCATACATTCCCTGGGAATCAAACCCTGATTAAGCTACAATTGGGTAATTTATTATTTATATACAGCATTTCAATAAATTGGTTTTGAAAATATGTTGCATGAATTTCATAAGACTGAGAGTTAATCAACACTTACACCCAGTGGTCTCAAGAAAAAAAAAATCTAATAATAATTAATCAACTACTCTTCCATGAAAGACATGTTAAGTATTACTGTACATCTTAATATTATAGACCAGCAGCAGCATTGTGTTCAAATGAATCACGCATACACTGGCACATGCATAATAAATACATTTATTAAAATGAAAATCATACTTCACATCATAATCAATTCATCAGATTAAAAAAAACAAGAGGTGCAAAAAAAAAAAAAAAGTCAACTGCAACAGCATTTCTGTTAACGGAGAGCAAAAGGTTTGTCACTATTAACGAAAGAGAAACCATAGTGTAGTTTTGGCATGTTTACGCAAACCACTGGCCTGCAGTGAGGAACGTGTTTGTGCAAATATCAGGAGGATCATGTGAACAGTATATTAAACAACATTTAAAACACTCATGTTTCTAGTCACCACACTCACACTGGTGTTCAATGGAAATAATTCAATACTGAAGATTGGATACATGATTAAAATTGGACTGATTACAACAATTTCTTTTTGGTCTGTATATATATATATCCAACTGCTCGACTCCAAACAAGAACGTTTGCCTGCAAGTCTAGAGACATACTGAGTGCAACTGCAGCCTGGATCCACAAATCATGAACAGAGAAGAACACAAGCTGAAAAGCATTGGCAGCAGATGAGCTGGGCTGCAGAAATCTGGAAAAAAAAAAAAATACTATAAAACTGCATCGATACAGTTTTTCTCATCCTTACAGGCATTTTGCACACAAATTTAAAGGCTTGCGTGGGCATATTTACGGCCCAAAGGAAAAAGAGGACTATAAAGATGATGTCAAAGCCACAAAAATGTGTCTTGAATCATTTCAACGAAAAATCCCCCAGTAAATCTGAGAGACAGCACAATCCTGTCAAAACACTTACAACAGGGACTCAATATGTGAAAATCACTTGGCAACACAAAAATGTGTTTAATAAACTACAGCCACCCTGTTTCACCATATAAATGTAGAAAGTACCAAACAAAAACTACTTGTTGAATGAATAGTTCACTCAAAAATTAAACTTTTTCTCCATCGGAACAGATTTGGAGAAATGTAGCATTCCATCACTTGCTCAGCAAGAGCTCCTCTGCAGTGAATGGGTGCCGTCAGAATGAGAGTCCAAACAGCTGATAAAAACATCACAGTAATCCACACCACTCCAGTGCATCAGTTAACATCTTAGGAAGTGAAAAGCTGTGAAAAACAAAAACAGCATTAAGACATTTTTAACTTCAAACCATTGATTCTGGCCAAAATAGGAGTCCTCGCTCCATAATATTGCTTTTTACAATGAAAAACACATCTCATCTGAATCAGGAGTGAAATATGCACAGATCAAGCACTGTTTACAAATCAAATTTATTTGTCATGTGGATCATCGTGATGTTTTTATCAGCTGTTTGGACTCTCATTCTGACGGCACCCATTCACTGCAGAGCATCCATTGGTGATGGAATGCTACATTTATACAAATATGATGAAGAAACAAACTCATCTAAATCTTGGATGGCTTGTAGGTGAGCACATTTTCAACAAAGTTTCATTTTTGGATTCCTTATTCCTTTCCTTAACTTTTTACTCCCTATTCCTTTAACTGCCTTTACATACTGCCAACCAGCTCAGTTACTCTGAGTATTATTTTGGTATGAAGAGATTTATGGAAAGGTCTCTGCTCCGTGATGAGGCATTCGTATCCCAGAGGTCAGTGACGAGTCCTGCGTGGGCACCATTCTGTGTCTGGGTAGAGTAGGCAGTGAACCGTTTTAAACCTGAAGAGATAATAGTTGCTTAATAGTCTTGCACTAAAACTTTTTGAAGTAATAGAAAAGCTATGTGTTTCAAGACTGTATGTATTTAGTGTACCGTGTAGGGTCTTCAGCCAATGAGAACGCTCCTCCAACACTGACAACATTCCTCCTGTTCTCGAATCCACCATAACTGAGGGTCACCTATGGAGGACAGCAAAGAAACACAGAACCTGTGAGGATCTCGATCATCATTGGACTGGAGTATTATTTAAGTGGGATATATATTTACACAGATGGGGTAAATTAAGTGTGTGGGAACAATCTGGGATCAAAGCCAAATCCAGCTGCACAGGACACTATCAAACACTGCTTTAGAAACACCGCGAGTGTATGCTAGTTTGGACAACCATGGTGCTACAACATTAACCAGTCACGACAGGATTTCACAATCTTTGGGTGATTTTTGTTGTGATCAAAATCACTGATTATATGGTGGTAATTTCCAGAATTTTGAGGGAAATTTGCACTGTTATTTTTATAATATTTACCATATTATGTATGACACTATATGTACAATAGTCAAACATTACAGGTAAAAAAAAAAAAAGAAGAAATCTTGTTTATTTTTGCCTTTTTAAAACTTTTATACAATATTTTCTGTTATTAAAAATAAGAACAAAGAAACAAATATACAAAGATACAAATGAAATAAAGAGTGCTTTAATTTTTTTCAAGTAGGTTTAGTATTCAGGTGAAAACAAACAGTACAGAAATTGAATATTCAAATGTAAAATTGAATTCCTACATACAATTCACAATGTAAAACACTATTATGACGTATGAATGACATATACTGAATCTTATTAAAGCTACTAATATTACTGAATCAAGAGCAGTGAGAGATTTTCTCTGTCTTTTGTTGTTTGATTAACATTAAATGACACGGACAGCGACGGGTATATTAGGCTAGAGTCACTTTGGGGCTGTTTACACCTGGTCACTTCATGCGTTTTGTCTGATCGGATAGCTCATGAAAAGACCAGGTGTAAATGCCCTCTTAAACGCATTCGAGACAGATATAAATCCGATCGCTCAAACCACTTCAGGAGGTGGTCTGGTGCCGCATTCCAGACGAAACTGGACAAGTGTAAATGCATCTGGTTGTTGAAACCACATATGTAAATTTTACTCCTCCCAAAATGTTAAAATAATAAACGCGTGAGAGCGTGTAATAGGCTATATGACATTATAGTCAGATATGACTGTGCTAATGCAACACGCATAACTGCGGACGAGTAGCTGAGCATCTCTTCAGCAAGCCGACGTGCAAACTGCCGCGAATTAAACAAAGTAAGACGCAGACGCTCAACACACAATCATCTTCATTAAAAGTAGTAAGACAAACTTATCTTTCCAGTGCCGATGACATGTATGAATGCGCTCTCCTACTGCGGTCTTTGATCTTGAAATGAGCTGATAATTAATAAAATGCAGCGCTTATCTTTTGATTTCGTTGACGTGAACTCCATTAAATTTGAATATAGCGCGGGAATTGAAGATCGGATTTAAATCCGTTCTGCGACGACACATTTATGTGGCCAAGTGTAAATGGAAACGTTTTAACAAATCAGATAGATATCCGATCAGCGAAAACGCATGAAATGACCAGGTGTAAACAGGCCCTTTAAGACTTAATTCACAGATCCAATATATATCAGTATAGACATCAGATTTTTTTTGCAAACATTTATACACTTTTACCATTTGCAATTTGGTGTGCATTTGACTGTTTAAGCATGTGTGCAGCAGCTTATTGCACTTAATAACTCTTTTTTTTTTTTTTTAAACATCCACGCTTTCTCATTTATGCATGTCTCTTTTTCATACTAATGTGTCAGAAAGTGATTATTTTGCGCTTAAATGACAAATTATGCAGGATTGCAAAAAAACCTGTTTGCTTTAATAAGTGCAACTGTGGAAACGTTTAATATGTCTGTTTTACACATTATGCTGGACATCTGGAGAAATCCCCACTTTTAGCCCATGGGCCATTCAGTGATCTGACCTGTTTGAGTATGTTGTCTGTTGGGAGTCTCTGCAGATTCTCCAGGTGTGAGTGGAACAGGCCTGTGTGTGTCAGTGGAACTTCCAGCAAAGCCTCGATGATGTAACCTACTGTACAGTCGTCCGGAAGGCGGATCTTCTCTGCAGTTGTAATGAAGTTTCCAAGACTGTGAGAGAGAAAGAAAAAAGAAAATATGTTTCCAATAGCAATTCACACAAGGACTTTAATTCAGTGTAAAAAGGATGTGCTTACATGTATGCCAAAACACTGATAACTACCAAAAGACATCTTATCGATTTGCATGTAAACCTGTTTTAGAGGCCTACATGCAAATTCACGAACCAACCATGGAAATAGCGGTTTACACATGATTTTGAAATGATGGTGTCTTGAATATATAAATATAAGTTGTCAAAATGACTGCATAGTCAGTCATGTGCACGCTGAATAAAGCTGACAAGAATGCTGAAAGATGTGTTTACATGTGAAGTGGATTTGGAAAACAGGCAGAAATTTATGCATGTCAGTTTTGTTTTGCTTAAACAGTGTATGACCTTTCTTACCAAAAATTAACACTTTATGGCATTTTCATGACCTTACACAATTTCTGACAGCATAATCAGTGTAAGATCACTGAGCGAAGATTAAAAATTAACTTACCTTGCCCATGGACTCATTTTGAGAGCTAAGCCTCGGCTGATGCAGAATCCAGCACCTCCAGTCGCAAACCAGAACTTCACTGATACCTGCAGAAGATATTCACGATAAACTACTGTTTCTAAACTACTGTTTTTCTTAGGCAAAGATGCATTAAATCGATCAAAAGTGACAGTAAAGCCAGATTTCTATGTCAAATAAATGCAGTTTTTTGAACTTTCTATTCATCAAAGAATCCTGAAAAATAAAATGTACCACGGTTTTCATAAAAACATGAAGCAGCACAACTGTTTTTAACATTGATAATAATCAGAAATGTTTCTTGAGCAGCAAATCAGCATATTAGAATGATTTCTGAAGATCATGTGACACTGAAGACTGGAGTAATGATGCTGAAAATTCAGCTTTGATCACAGAAATAAAAAGTCGGTTGCATAAAAGATTTAGACTAGTCTTACAAGTTAGTCATCTAATTTTTTTTCTTTAAGACAGGTCATATTTTTTTTTATTTGGTTACATAAAAACATAGATTAGTCTAAGCTGAATCCAAAAAATAAGACTGATTACCCCTTGGCTAAATGCTAGTTGGTCAGACTAGTTCTGAAGACACTGTCTTGACATAGAGGCTAAGTTTATGCAACTGGCCCCTGGTCTCCACCGCTTCATTAGCCCTACCCTCTCTTTTAAATCAAAAGACAAGACGGCTCACCGATCCGTCGCTCTTGACCCTCTCAGCGGCCTCTATGGGATGGTCCAGACTGGGTCTGCCCAGATACACGTCCTGTGTGTGAGAGTAGGACGACAGCAGCTCCAGCAAACTTGGCAGGATCACGTAGTTATCATCATCCATGTGACAGAACCACCTGCAGAACAGCACACATGAAACCACTGTCTCATTGCCTGTCAAATGTCTATCTCTTCTACTCACCAAAACTGCATTTATTTGATCAAAAATAGAGTAAAAACAGTAATATTGTGAAATATTATTACAACTTCAAATAGCTGTTTTCTATGTGAATATATTGTAAAATAGTAATTTATTTCTGTGATCCGCAGCTGAATTTTCAGCATCATTACTCCACTCTTCAGTGTCACATGATCTTCAGAAATCATTCTAATATGCTGATTTGCTGCTCAAGAAACATTTCTGATTATTATCAATGTTGAAAACAGTTGTGCTGCATCCTTTTTTGTGGAAATCATAATAAAATTTTTTTTCCCTGGATTCTTTGTTGAATAGAAAGTTAAAAACTATAGTTTTATTCGAAATAAAAATGTTTTTACGGTCACTTTTGATCAATTGAATATGTCCTTGCTGAACAAAAATGATTAATTTCTTTATTTTAATCTTATATACCCCCAATTATGGTATGGTAGTGTATCACGGTTTCCACAGAAATATTAAACAGCAAAAAAATTTTTTACATCACAGGAAAAAATGACATTTTGAAATGCATTAAAATAGAAAAACATTTTAAATTGTAATAATATTTCTCAATATTACTGTTTTTACTGCATTTATCACCAGATGCAGTCTTGGTGAGAAAAAAAGGACATCACAAAATCTTACTTATTCTAAATTTTTGACCAGTAGTGTAAATGAATGAAACATCTGCTGATAATGGCTGTATGATGACTGTACGCTATGATTTAATGCACTACATGTCCATTAAGAGCTTTTCTATTTAGCAGCATGAAAATGTGGCACACGTGGCCTTAAGATGAACTCAACTTTTTCTGTGACTCGATGAACTTGTCATACTCCACAGACATCTTGCAGCACAGGGCTTGACGCGTATGAGCCGCGGAGCAGTTGGTGTTGATGATGTTCAGCCCTTGAGGAGACAATGACATGACAATGATTTATATGACATCAGGATGTTTAGACATTCAATTATTTCACATGACATAGTCCGTGTCATGATGAAATGAAGCATGAATATGAGGTTCTTCTCACTAGGCATGAGTCAGGATGGTCGGTTAGGCGATTAAAGAGATTTTACTATGACATCTAGATTTCTCTCTAAATTTGAAGCTTTAAAATGAAGGTGGTTATTTATCTGCTCAGAGCAGGTTTACCTGTCTCAACAACTTCCATAAGAATGTTACCTGCTTTATGTCGGAGCTCCTTATCCTCGCCATCAGTGAAGATAAACGTCTGAAACAGAGTAAGTCAAAGTTCACTGCCACATGAAAGCTCAGCGTTCACTCAAAAACAATCTGCAGGAGCCTGAGATGTAGTGACAAGAACTGTGAAGACTTGTAAGGCTGAAATTACACAATTTACACATTAGGGCTTGCAAAATCGCTAGCCTGACATCCCAGGGCTATTGTGTTTTCTAGTAGGGCTATCAAAATGTATCACCTCCCTGCCCGACCAGCTATCTTAAATAGCAAAATACAATCCCTTCCTTGATTCACGTTGTTCACCTGCTTGCAGGGATGAAACGGATCGTAAGTGATCATTCGCCGTGTTTCGAAGTCTTGCCAATTTAAACATTTTAAACCATTCAAGTGCAAGAAGAGGCGAAAGAGAGTACTTCTTTAAGTGTTCTTTAAATAACTTTTTTTTTTTACTCAATACCCACAATATGATCCGTTGCACTCCTACACTCTTGACTTGTTATTTAAAGAAAAAATACAATCACTGAAGTTTTCGATCATGCTGATTTGTCCACAGTGAAGTTCAGTCGATATATTTTTTTATTCAGGCTAGTTAAATTCATTTACCAAAATACCAAAATCTGAAGAATGCCTGCCCGAAGGGCTACCAGGAATTCTGAAATTTTGCGAGTCTGAAATATACTGAAATATTTTTGTAAGTTGACCGTGTTTGACCTAAAATATTTACTTGAAGTACCCGCTGAGATTTTAAGTTATTATTTAATAATGACACATTCGCATGTCCTCAGTTCTCTGATAATGGTCTCATTACATGCAAGAAAACTGTTATTTCAGTATTGTTAAAATGCTATTATAGTTTGTTTTTTTTATATATAATATATAAAATTATTTTTATTGTATTTACCCCATTTTCATTTTAGTTAAAGTATTATTTAGTTAAAGTATTGTCACTTGTCTTTAATAATGTTATTATTATAATATAATTTTATTTCAGTTTTAGTTATTTTAGTACATCAAGTTAAATTGAATCAAAAATTGAATCAAAAAATTGGAAACATTCAGAATTTTTTTATATTTTATTTTAAGTTACAAACATGTATTTATTTTTGTGGTTTTAGTGATTGTTTTAGTTAACTATAATAACCCTGGGGTAAACAATTAAAATTAACGTTTAGTGTTGTTGACTTTTTGTTTTTATTTTAAAATGGATTGATTGATTTAAATTAGTTCCCTCACAAACTCCAGTTTGGGAAACCCTGATTTGGGTTCCAGTTTACACACACACACACACACACACACACACACACACATCTTCAAAGGAACAAATAATGAATGCACGAATGCTCTGTGCATCCTGACCCAATGTTTCCTTAAAAATGTCCAAAACAATCTGTAAGCTGGCACAGGCCACAGGCATCTGGAGCCGAGCACCATTCCTGAAATCCAGGCTGAAATGCCTCAGAGGGACAGAGCCATCTCTGGATCCAACACTGGCTTACTCATGATGTTTCTGACAAATAGCATGTTTGAGCAGGTCCACTTTAAAACAGGGAAAACATAAAATACCGCTTGTCATTTGTACAAGTTGTATTTTAAGGTAAAAAGCAGTTAGACTTTGGAAAACTCCTGAACAAAGCCACTTTGAGAATGTCTAGGATTGTTTTTGCCAGTGCTGAGGATTAAAGCTTTCCATGAGGACATAACGTCTCCAACAAAATGAGCTCTTCAATATGTATGCATTCATTCATCTGTGAATGCTCATTGGTCCTTTTCAGAAAATGTAACTAAAAAACAGCATCAAAAAGGACAGAAGGTTATTTAAGTAGAAAGTCATATAAGGAATAAGGTTGATGGACTTTGTCCTAAAATCTGAACATTGCAAATCTAATAGGGAAAGAATGTTTCTTCTGGCATGAGCGGAGCTGGCACTTTATGCTGAAGCTGTTTTTACCAAACACAATCTGGCTTTATGAGCAAAGCTGAGCGGGTGAGCGCTTGAAATTTCTCCTGGGCATTTGGCTCTGTTGTGCAATGGCAAAACAATGGAGCTGCGCTGTTTTACAGGTTAAGTCAATCTTGGGGCCCCTCTGGGCCCCACACTCGGCACTCCGGAGAGGCCTCAGGAAGGGGGGTGTCTGCTGCCCTGGCGCCTTTGACAGTCAAGTGAATGTTCTTGGATGAAAGCAAACACACGCTGTCTTGTGTCTGTGGCTCTCAGGTTGCTGAGGAACTTCCTCTTGCAGGGGGCCCGAGGGGCACCAGGACTGATCCCCGTTAACAGCCACACATATAAACGCAGCAGGCACACCGCCAGAGAGCAGCTGACACACTTCCTGCTCACGGGTTTACACTGAACACTGTGAGTATTCACACCTTTAAACATGGCACTGACCAACTGCAAGGAGCTGCAAAATGACAGATCCCAAAACCACCATCCAATCAACAACAGACGGATCAAACCAAGTCCTCTCCACACAGTTTTTTTTTTGTGCTTTTCGATAAACATTATAAATATGGAAGCAAAGACTTATCGCTACTTATGTTTCATAATGACTTTAAAATATTGTAAAACATCCTGAAAATGTTGTACTATATATCAGAACCATATTGACCAATATTAGACTTTTTTTTTTTTTGCATTTACTGGTGTTGTTGATAAGTGTTTGTGTTAATAATAGTTAATTAAATGTTCAGTGCTCATTGCTCTTATTTTTACATTTAAATTATCTTTGCCATAGGGCTGCACAATTTGGGGAAAAAACATCTAATTGGGATTTTTCTGCTAGTTTAAAGGCAGATGAAACGGTGCTGACATTCTCAACAACATTGACACAGAAAACAGGAGAAACATTGTGCGACAACAGTCCAGTTACTTTAAATACTTTTCAATCCACAAATCACCAACATTTACAAAGGATTTCCTTTAGAAACACTAACTGTAACTGTGGTATTGTGACAGAAATGTAGGAAATTCATATCAAAATGTATTATATTATTAATGTAGAAATGTAGGCCTATTGAATGTATTAAGTGAGTAATGAAATATAGGCCAAATTACATTGAATCTGGAAGTCTGGACAGCTGAATCAAAAGATGGCAGAAATGTTTTGAATGATTAAACATGAAGACAATAAACACTCCTACGACAATATATGGTTTATCTGTGTTCTTCAAGCCATCTCGGGTATTTTCATAATAATTAAGTATATTTGTAATTCATTTCTAATCGACATAGCCTTTTTTACAGTATAGAATATATTTTCTATAAAGAATATATTATTCTTATCCATTATGTGGCGGGCCGCCACAAATAAATCAATGTATGGGAAACACTGGTAATGTGCTTAAGAATCATATCACCGTTATTGAAAAAAAATTATATCGTGATATATATTGATATTGAATTATTGTCCAGCCCTAGTTACAATGATCTCTTTTGTTGGACAACAGGTTTAGAAACGCTTCCCATTACAAGTTATTACAGCGGAAGATGCTCGGCATGTGATGCTTTTTCAAATGCACGTTATAAGTGGGGAGGCGTTTCCTCATCTGAGCGCGTGACTCGCGGAAATTATTTAAACGTAAAACCAAAACAAAAAACCGCAATTCACAAGCATGAATTAAACCGTGAATGTCGTACCAAGCCGGTTCAATATTATATTGAAAATTGTGGCATCCCTAGTTAATAAGATCAAAAAGAATGTATTGGGAGTTTTACCTCTAGTGGATGGCAAAATAATTGACTAGTGAGTATTAATACGCAGACAGTTAAAACACCTCCCTACCTGTTCCTTGGCTTTGGACACCCAGGTCTGGGACAGGAGCTGCAATCTGGACTTGTGATATTTCCTGGTGGTCTTAACAGCAATAAAAATGTCTCTCAAATCCAAAGAGTCTTTGGAACGGGACCCAGGGGATCTGGCGTGTGCAGCGTCTCCCTCTAACATCCTCTGTGGGTCCTCGGGTCGGCCTCTAGGAGGAAGTGGGTGAATGAAACTACCATCCTTGGCATCATCGCTTCCTTGGCCGGGGTTCCCATTGAGGTCATGTCTGCGTCCGGCTCCGGCGGGCCTGGTACGGGGCCGAGGTTGGGGCAGATCCTTCTGACGCTGCAGAGGTTGTAAGGAGGGAATAAGCAGCACCAGTAGGGCACAGAACGCCAGGGAAAGCAGGAAGCAGATTTTGTTGGTGCCAACATGGGATAAGTGCATTCTTCCTGTACTCGACGCCAGCTCAGCCGCCCACGCCTGCCTGACTCTCCACAACAGCGCCCATCTTCACTGCATCACTGCAGACCCTGCGTAAACAAAACCACAAGTGCATTAGCAAGAAATTAAGTTTCATTATCTTTAAATTACTCAACCGTCTTAAAGGAATAGTGCACCCAAACATTAAAATGTGCTGAAAATGTAGTCACCCTCAGGCCATCCAAGATGTAGATGAGTGCATCAATTAACATCTTGAGAAGCAAAATATGCGAGTCTATAATTTAAAAATTCATATTTTTAACTTTAAACCATTGCTTCCAGCTAAAATATGAGTCCATTAACCATTAAATTGTTTTCTTCAGTGAAAACGTCAGGAATCAGGAGAGAAATATGCTCAGATCAAGCACTGTTTACAAGGGAAAACAGTCTAAAACAGCTTTAAACAAGACTCGTGTTTTGGCCTGAATCAATGGTTTGAAGTTAAAAACGTCTTAATGATGGATTTGTTTCTTACAAACACGCAGCTTTTGGCTTCACAAGATGTTAACTGATGGACTGGAGTTGTGTTGATTATTTGTGGATTATTGTGATGTTTTTATCAGCTGTTTGGACTCTCATTCTGACGGCACCCATTCACTGCAGAGGATCCATTGGTGAGCAAGTGATGGAGTGCTACATTTCTCCAAATCTGATGAAGAAACAAACTCATCTACATCTTGGATGGACTGAAGATGAGTACATTCAGCAAACTTTCATATTTGGGTGAACTATTCCTTTAATAGATTCATGTAATTAATCTTAAATGAATCATTAGCTGAACATGAACAAACCTGCCAGGCTCTTTAAATGTTCAAACATGTTTTCTTTTATTCCCCTAGAAGTGCATTGTGCAATCCAAAGAAAGCATATGCATTCGGTTTCATTTTGGCACTGGCGAGCATCTGTCAGCCCTAATAACAGCCTAAGCCATCAATGCGAGCCACTTCCTGTCTTCTATTTTCAGAGTTGAAATGATACCTCAAGCAGTCACAGATGTGGAAGCTGAAGGCTGCAGAGTCAGCATGAAATCATATTCATACTCAAGACCAGCTAAAAACTCTTCTAAGTGTGATGCACCTTAATGCAAATATTTAATTTTTTTGTATTTTTATTTATATAACAATTAATGCTGGTCTTTTAATTTGACTGGCATCCCAAAAGTGCTGATTTACCAGCACTGAGACATGCCAGTGTTTGTATGATGACGCTTGTCTGTGCTGAACTGCAAGATGTTTGCTCACTATTCTAAAAAGAAAACTCTGAATTGTGAGATAAATATATAAAACAGAACTGCAAGATGTAAAATCAATTCAGATAAAATGTAAATGATGTAAACTCACAATTACGAGTTTATAACTTAAAAAAAAAAAGACACAGTGTTAGGCCTGTCGCAATAATCAATATATCGACTTATCGCGCAATATATGTACATAACCTCAATAATTTTTGGTGACGTAATATATCGCCCATTATATTTACTTAAATTAATGTCACCATGTTTTGTACATTCCACTTGCGCCTGTGTCTTTTGCAGCTTCTTGTACATAGCGTGGTGTAGTCATAAGGTGCTAGTAAAAAATTAAAAAATGCTTCTACAAAAGTTTCATCTGCAGATATGGCCTTGTTTAGGGATCTGTGTCTTTGTGCATACGGACATCTGACTGCTAAGTAGGGATTGTGTAGTTCTTTGTGCATTTTTCTTTTTTTCTACTTTGCACTTTTTGTTAGAGAAGGTTTATTTGCTATTTATTCAGGTTTTTTAAGGTATCTAATATTTTTATACTCAATTTCCATAATCTAAATATTCTTAAAAATTAAATGTTTGTTGTCATTTGGAAGTGTGTAGGCCTTCTTGCATTATTATGCTGTTACATTATGATTATATATTCTATAAAATAAATGTTCGTGTCTTAAGATTGAAAATGTGACTGGGACAAGTGTAAATGTAAATAAATGTCCAACAAAGTGTTAAGATGACATATAACACAAAGAAATGTCGTTAGTTAACTACTTTAGTTAGCATGAACTAAGCATTAACAATATTTCTACAGCATTTATTAATCTTAGTTCATGTCAATTCCAACATTTACTAATGCATTATTAAAATCAAAAGTTGTGCTCTTATCGCAATTATTTCTGGGGCAATACATCGCACAACAAAAAGTTGTTATCGTGACAGGCCTACACAGTGTCGCAATTACCTTTTTTATTTTTTTATTCCATGGCAGAAATAAGCTTTCATATGTTCCAGACCGAAGTATGTAAGTGGTACTGAGTCTAGTCTAAGGCTCATTTCACTGCTAGAAGTTTATGTATCCTGAACACACAATTAAATCATATTTTCTTTTTTTGTATAATGTGACAAAATCAAAGCTTGATTAGAAAGTACTTTTGGTACAAAAACTGTTCAACGTGGTGAATATAATGCCAGAAAAAAAGATATAAATCATCACATAATAAATACTGAAATGGTTTATGATTATTTCATTCTTTGTTTAGATTATGATGGTTTTACATATGTATTAATGAAGATTTTTGTAATAATTTTTCATGTTTTAAGATAAAAAATCTGCATCTGGGGTTTACATGCATTATTTAGTCTTACTTATGGTTAGTGTTAAATTATTTAGTAATAATGAATTTGAATTTCATATAAATTAAATTATGCCTACTAGTAATCACATATGTATATTTATTCTTTCTTAACTATTACACTATGAATTTTTGTATTTAGTAAATAAAACAAAATTGAACTGACAAGGTGTTTAAAACAGCCTGCAATGTATACACACATGTATATATATATATATATATATATATGTGTGTGTGTGTGTGTGTGTGTGTGTGTGTGTGTTATTGACGTGTTTATTAATAATAATTTGTTACATTTACAGTGGGTACGGAAAGTATTCAGACCCCCTTAAATTTTTCACTCTTTGTTATATTGCAGCCATTTGCTAAAATCTAAGATGACATATAACACAAAGAAATGTCGTTAGTTAACTACTTTAGTTAGCATGAACTAAGCATTAACAATATTTCTACAGCATTTATTAATCTTAGTTCATGTCAATTCCAACATTTACTAATGCATTATTAAAATCAAAAGTTGTGCTTTTTAACACGAGTTAATGCACCGTGAATGAACATGAACAATGATCGACTGCATTTTTATTAACTAACATTAACAAAGATTAATAAAAACTGTAATAAATGTAATACTCTAATACATTAACTAATGGAACCATATTGTAAAGTGTTACCGAAAAACTATTCTTTTAATAATATTAAAATAATAATAATACAAATAACACTTGAGACATAAAAGAGTGCAAAGTTTAGAATGACTACTATATCCAAATACCCTATTATTTACATGAAACTTCTGTGCATCAAAAATACCACGGTACTTCAATGTTACATGAAGTCCAATACACAACAGGACATTCAGACCAGGTCCAAAAATCACTTCTTTGTCTGACCTGAAGTGACCTGCACCATTTAGACACAGTTTTCGCAACATTTCTGTACGAACCGAACGTTTACACAAACCGAGCAAAGGTCAAATAAAGCCATTCAACTTGCAAAAATAAGCAAACTTTGTCTGCTTTGGCCAGACACGAGTTCGTCCCTTACCGAGAGCCACCGGACGGTCATCCTAGAGACTTTTAACCAAATAATAAAAGAGTCGTGCCGCTCCTCGTCGACTCTTCCAGATCCATCTGCTTATTGTTCCTGCTTTGACTTCTTCAAAGCTCCTCCCGAAGCTCAGAGACTCTCCCGCTCAGCTCTGAATCACTGCTGCGGTGCTGCTGTTTTGAATGACCTCTGTGACTGTGCCAAAGATACATAAGATACATTACAGCTACATTGTGCTTTCTGTAGATGCTTCGCATGCTTTGATATCAGCGCCCTCTGGCGGATGTGACGTGATGCAGCAGAGGATGTCGTCACTAAGTCCTTCTGCTGAAATTGCACTTTAACCAGCTGTTTTTGAGTCCTGATATCCCTTTGACGTGACGTGACGTAACATGTGGCCAAGTATGGTGACCCATACTCGGAATTAGTGCTCTGCATTTAACCCATCCTAAGTGCACACACACAGCAGTGAACACACACACACCGTGAACACACACCCGGAGCAGTGGGCAGCCATTTATGCTGCGGCGCCCGGGGAGCAGTTGTGGGTTCGGTGCCTTGCTCAAGGGCACCTCAGTCGTGGTATTGAAGGTGGGAGAGAGCGCTGTGCATTCCCTCCCCCTACCTTCAATCCCTGCCGGTACGAGACTCGAACCCACAACCTTTGGGTTATGAGTCCGACTCTCTAACCATTAGGCCACGACTTCCCCAAAATATTGTATATTGTATACAATATTGTATACAATTACAATTACAATATTGTAATATGAAAATGTTATTCTTGGTTGTACACATTTTTGAGAGAGAAGTGTTTTATGTGTTTATTTAATCGATTTTTTGATTAAATCGATCGAAATTTTCTTTTTGGCAAACTATTTTATACACAGGTTTAAATTTTGTAAGAGTAAGTTTTTTTTATTTATTTTATTATTATTTTTTTTTCCTCGAAGACTTAAAATTCTGCATGTATCTGCTTCCTGATCCTGTACTTTTGACATTAATATAGCATATATTCACTATTAATCATTTATTTGTTCTTAAAAATTGTAACCTCTTTTTATTTTATA
>NW_015542451.1:1618057-1622540 GCF_001515605.1 Sinocyclocheilus anshuiensis
CATATACATACACACACACACACACACACACACACAGAGACACACACACACACACACACACACACACAAAGGGAAGAGACAGCTTGACGTGCAGGATAAAAATAGCCCTCGCTGTATTTAGGATGGGATGGGTTACTACACTCTTGAACAAGTGCTTCTGTCAATCAAGACTTTAAACAAGATGGCAGACAAAGGGAACTGGGCTTTGGCAATAACAGGCAAGTTCATTCTCTTTCTTTTGGAGTCTTTAAAGAGATTTCTAAGATTTCAAAGCTGAAACAAATATTACAGAAGTAGGTTTGGGTCTTTCTTTGCTTTGGCACACTGCAATGTACTAAACATATGGAAGTGAAAATACAAGAACTATTAATAAGTGCAAGCAGTCTTTTATTTCTGTAAAGGCACTATTAAAAAACCTATTAATTCTCTATCAAACATACTCGAGTTCATCATAAATCATATTAAAGTGACTTCTTGAATGTTAATAGTCTTTGCAGTCTGCACAGTGGGTTTTCTGTTGGTCCGGGCCGACATTATCACAGAGGCTCCGGTGGGTCAGCTGTTTGTCTATGAGCTTCACCGAGAGGTTTTCCAGAGTGAATTTGAGCCTTTTCATAAAGTCTATGGTATGTCGGAGCAATATTCACAATATTTTAATGCCCAGTTCAAAAGTAACAGCATGTTTGACAATAAATGTGTCTTGTCCTGATCTGTAGGTCAAGTTTATAATGATCCCATGGTGTTTAAATGCAACAAGGAGCGATTTCCAGATCTGCCCCGCTGGCTGCGCTTTACCCAGAGAGACGCCTATGACAACGGATTCCTGTACGGGACGCCACTGCCACGGGACCAGGGCAGGAACATCATAGAGGTGAACCACCCATCGCTCACATTTAAAACAGAACATATTGTATCATATTTGACATGATTTGTAAGGCCTCTAAATTATCAAAATCGCTGAAGAACCTGTTGCACACAATCTACTCCACGTTTTTAGCAAGTAAAAGGCCGTTTAATATAATTGTTCAAACATCTAGATTCAGCTTGTGCGATTTTTATTGAATAAACGCAAGAATAACTTTTATATTGTTAGGAATATTTCAGGATGAGCACTTACCGGACTGAAGGTTTACTTGATTATCCAGATTTTTTTTATTTTTTAGAAAAATCATGTTAAATGTGAGTATCAGATATGATCATCAGGCTTTTGAGGAACATTTATTTGTTCACCTCTCACTCATCATTGGATTGCGTTGCATTATAGGTTTTGATCATAAAACTAAGCATTTAACTCTTTCCCCTCCAGCATTTTTGAAAAAAGTTGCCAGCCACCGCCAGCGATTTTGATGATTTTCACTCAAATTTGATGGCCTCCAGAATATTTTGCTGTATGAATATTTGAATATGCAATACACCAAAATAAAGATCAGAGCCTCTACTTATAAACGAAACAATTTTTATTCTACAGTTTTATTCTAGCTTAAAGCATTCTTTTTTTTAATCAACACTTGAATATAGGTAGGTTTCATAAAAATGCATAATTTTGAGCAAAAAGGTGAGAAAATCACATTTTTATCAAAAACTACATCTGGGTAATATTCAGTACGATTATCAAAGCATAAATCCAGTAAATCGCTTCTATCAACACCTCCAAAGCTTGCACAGACATACCACTTCCTGAATCAACATTTTACTCCGTAACATTATGCAGTTTTGCCATTTATTGGAAAAGGGCATCTCAGGAACCGCACGCCAGTGGTTTGAGTCTTACCTCTCAGATAGGTCCTTCAACATTAATTTAAATGTCTAATAAAAAGTCTAATCAAAATATCTTCTGAATTGCTTATCAGATTTTCGTGATCAACAAGCGGAATTACGACACGTTTAAAGAGAGGCTGGTGATAAATGTGGGTCCTGCAGGTATGATATCATTCAGTAAATAACTACTACTAGACTAATGGAACAGATCGATCACTCAAGCTCTGCTGTATTTTCTGGATGGATGAGGTTTATAAACATGGTTTCTTTTCCTCGCAGTAAAGCAGACGCCGTACCAGGCTGAGTTCTTCATAGAGCTGAGAGAGATTGAGAAAGTGCTGCCCGCTGCTGTTCAAACTGAGATCAAACTGGACATTCAGAACCTGTGGAGAACCAGCAGGCTGGAGTTTGTCAATATCACCTCTGCTCTGGACAGGGGCGGCCGCGTCCCCCTGCCGCTTCCAGGATATTTTGAAGGGTGAGGCTACAGAGCAACTCTTAATGGCTCTTATTATGTTGTTGTTGTTATAAAAAATTAAGTAAAAATTATTGTAGTTTATACCAATTATTATTAGAGGTTATATAATAATAATAATAATAATAATAATAATAATACGATGATGATGCACTTTAAATCCCCCCCCAAATATACATATCATACTGTAATAATAAAGCATTAATATTAATAAAGTAATAACAAAGTATTGATATTATTACTATATTATGTTATAATTTTTTTCAATTATTATTAGAGAAAATTTTTTCGTAATATTACATAATATTACTATATTCATAATAATAAATAATAACAATAATCAAAAGTATTAATATTATCATTATGATTTTGTTGATCAATTTAAAACTATAAAAATAGCTTTTACCAATTATTATTAGAGTATATTTTATACTAATAATATATACTATTACTATATTATAAATAATAATAATAATCATCATCATCATAATATATAATGTGAAGTGTTATACTATAATAATAAAATATTAATATTATTATATTAAATTATGTTGTTGTTGCTGTTGTTAAATTATTCATTTTTACCAGTTACTTTAGAGTATATATTTTACTAATAGTATATAATATTATTATATTATACTAAATAATAATCATCATCATTATCATTATTATAATCATATTATGTTGTTTTTGAAAAATTATTATGGTTATTAGACTATATTATATATTATACTAAATAACAAAAACAACAATAACAACAATTATTATTATTATTTTGTTGATGATTTTTTATAGTTTTTACCAATTATTATTAGAGTATATTTGATACTAATAATATATACTATTACTATATTATAAATAATAATAATAATAATAATCATCATCATCATAATATATAATGTGAAGTGTTATACTATAATAATAAAAGATTAATATTATTATATTATGTTGTTGTTAAATTATTCATTTTTATCAGTTATTATTAGAGTATATATTTTACTAATAGTATATAATATTACTATATTATACTAAATAATAATCATCATCACCATCGTTATTATAATCGCATTATGTTGTTTTTGTTAAAGTATTATGGTTATTAGACAATATTATACTAAATAACAAAAACAACAACAATAACAATTATTATTTTTTTATTATTATTATTAATTTATTTACTTTGTTTCAGTCACTATCTTTGTCTTGTTTTCCAGTAAATGTATCTAAATATCCTTTACTTGAGATGCAACATTTCATAAGCTATTAAGATATATATTCAAGAATATTTCTCGAATTAAATGTATTTTTCTTACCCAACTGGCAAATTGTGAGGTTTATGATTATAACAAGACAAAATAAAGTTATATCAAGATATATTCCAACAGGTCTTATTATCTTCCATAATTTTGCTTCTCAACGTCTATTTATCTTGATTTAAAATACTGATTTGAAATATTTTGATATATATTTTGTGTTGAATTGTTGACTGCAGACTTGATAATCATATATTTTGTCTCTGTTTGTCTCAGCGTGTATGTGAAACTGGGTTCAGACCAGCCGTTTTCCCAATGCATGCTGGGACTTGAGACAGCGGAGCATCAGAGAGAGTGTGCAGCCGGAGGGAAGATCAGCGGAGACTGCAGCAGATGCACCAACCCCGTCAACTGCATCACCTGGTGCAAATCTACCCTGGTCAGACACACCACACGGCCTCAGCTGTAACGCATACTTCACCTCCAACCTTACATATCTTTGATCCCACAGTTTGATCTGTCCAAGCCTGTTCCTCCGGCTCCGGTCCCCACCGTGGGCTCTGGCGTCCTGGCGTGGGGTGGAGAGTTCAGTCCTCCGGAGTCTCCTCCCGACAGAGATTTCTTCCCCGACTACATTGTCACCGTCATCGTTCCCTTGGCTCTGGTTTTGATCCTCTGTCTCCTCCTGTCCTACATCATGTGCTGCAGGAGAGAGGGAGTGTATGTACAGTAGACTCATGTTTTGGACAAAAAACATTTAATGCTGTTTGAATGATCATTTTAAGTTTTCTTTTCTCTTTGTCTTTGTTATTTTCAGTCTGAAACGAAATGCCAAGACTCATGAGTAAGTACCTGTATCACCACCACACAGTATGTTATAGTCAGTGGACATATTGATAATTTTTTTTAAAGGGGTCCTATTATGTGTTTTCACTTTTTCAACTTTAGTTAGTCTGTAATGTTGCTGTTTGAGCATAAAAAATATCTGCAAAGTTAC
>NW_015542451.1:1623617-1634158 GCF_001515605.1 Sinocyclocheilus anshuiensis
CACACACTGGCCCAGCTAACCAATCACAGCACACACTGGCCCAGCTAACCAATCACAGCACACACTGGCCCAGCTAACCAATCACAACACATTTCGTATTCCAGAAGGCGGGCCTTCATTTGATACAGGAACTATTCGAGCCGTTCATGCCAGACTGGGGAGAGAGATGTTTTTAATAATGTAAAATATGTGAAAAATAATGTGTTTTTCGAACAACCTAGTATGAGAGCCTGTTCTAGTACACCCCCAAAACAAAATCAAGACTTTGTAAAAGAGCATAATAGGACCCCTTTAAGAAAAGACACTCCAGGCAAAACCATTGTTTGTTTGTTTTTTTATGAGATGTTGGGCTACATGTCGTCTTTCAGAATAGTGGGAAAAAACATCCAAAATATTTTAATAATAACAATTACATTGCCCTGCATCATATTTGCTGGTTGAAAACCTTGTTTCCTTTTAATTATGATGTGCTGATTCTGAAAATAGTGTCTATTTTGCTTGAGCACGTCACACTTTCTCAAAATATGCATTTTGTGGCATTATTGCTTTTGACAACTATTTGTAAGGTAATGAAGTCTCGCATTCTCCCTTAATCAATGAAAAAAAAATGTGATGGAAAGTTTTTATTGATATTTTGGAACTCAGCATCATCAAATTTGGTATTAGGCTTTTTTTTTTGGCAATTCAACATTATTTTTCTAGACACAGGGCTGTTATTGTTGTCTGTTGATTTGAGTTGCAATACATATCTTTAAAGGCCATTTCCTCAAAATGAGTTCATAAGAAAGTGTTTCTCAGTGTACTGTGAATAATTAACTGGGGAAGTATGGTGATATCTATTAGTTTTTACCCTTTTCACCTGTGGTGTCTGAGCACATTTTCCCTTTTTCTCATCTCAGTCTGCAGCTCTATCATCACCACACCATTCAGGGTAATGCCAACGAGCTGCGCAGGATGGCCGGCGGCGACAGGCGCACCGTGGATCGTCCTCGGCAGTGCTTACAGCCGCTCCTCATTGCAGAGCAGGCAATGGCAGAGAGCTGAGGGACATCAGAGCCAACTTTAATAGCCACTGTCTGTGGAAATGTGTTTAAGGTTCACTTTTTGTTTCTTGCTTTGTGTTTCTTCAAGGAATACGTCATTCAAAAATGAGCATTCACCCAATAATCCACCCAAAAATGTTGTTCCAAAACCATATGCTGTTGTTTTTTCCATGAAAGCATAAAAGGAGCAGTTGTTAAACTCCAGAAACATATAAAAACCATAGCTCCAATTGAGCTGTGCTGCTGTGCAGTATATAATCAGTGATTTGAAGTCTTTGTGTGATTAACTAATTGAATTAAAGCTTATATCACTGTCAGTTTGCATTGGTCAAATCTGACTACTCAGTTTAACCCTCTGGTGGTCTTTGGTCATACGGTCACGTCAAAAAAAAAACAAATGCATTTTGAATTTTTGGTACAAATAAAATGTGGACATTATTACAAACGGCTAAATGGTCTTGTGATCTTCACAGTCGAAAATAACTGGAAATACTAAAAATACAAAATACACAAGTAAATATTTAAGAACAAATATTAGAGAACAAATATTACTGCAACAAAATATAGTGTAAATAATTAAGAACAAATATTAGAGAACAAATATTACTGCAACAAAATATAGTGTAAATAATTAAGAACAAATATTAGAGAACAAATATTACTGCAACAAAATATAGTGTAAATAATTAAGAACAAATATTAGAGAACAAATATTACTGCAACAAAATATAGTGTAAATAATTAAGAACAAATATTAGAGAACAAATATTACTGCAACAAAATATAGTGTAAATAATTAAGAACAAATATTAGAGAACAAATATTACTGCAACAAAATATAGTGTAAATAATTAAGAACAAATATTAGAGAACAAATATTACTGCAACAAAATATAGTGTAAATAATTAAGAACAAATATTAGAGAACAAATATTACTGCAACAAAATATAGTGTAAATAATTAAGAACAAATATTAGAGAACAAATATTACTGCAACAAAATATAGTGTAAATAATTAAGAACAAATATTAGAGAACAAATATTACTGCAACAAAATATAGTGTAAATAATTAAGAACAAATATTAGAGAACAAATATTACTGCAACAAAATATAGTGTAAATAATTAAGAACAAATATTAGAGAACAAATATTACTGCAACAAAATATAGTGTAAATAATTAAGAACAAATATTAGAGAACAAATATTACTGCAACAAAATATAGTGTAAATAATTAAGAACAAATATTAGAGAACAAATATTACTGCAACAAAATATAGTGTAAATAATTAAGAACAAATATTAGAGAACAAATATTACTGCAACAAAATATAGTGTAAATAATTAAGAACAAATATTAGAGAACAAATATTACTGCAACAAAATATAGTGTAAATAATTAAGAACAAATATTAGAGAACAAATATTACTGCAACAAAATATAGTGTAAATAATTAAGAACAAATATTAGAGAACAAATATTACTGCAACAAAATATAGTGTAAATAATTAAGAACAAATATTAGAGAACAAATATTACTGCAACAAAATATAGTGTAAATAATTAAGAACAAATATTAGAGAACAAATATTACTGCAACAAAATATAGTGTAAATAATTAAGAACAAATATTAGAGAACAAATATTACTGCAACAAAATATAGTATATTTATTTAATTAAAAATGCTTATTCTTTCATCTCTATTGACTGCCGAGGATCACAAATGAAAGTGAGGAATACCTGAGGGTTAAAATTAGATTGTGTTTTATTAACGTCTACACCTACCCCAACCCTAAACCTAACCCTTACAACAATGCAAAAATAGTAATTATTGTTGTACAGTGTGAGAAAAATTACGCTATATTGATGTAGTTTTTGCTGTATCCCTTCTAGCCTTAAAGGGTTAGTTCACCCAAAAATGAAAAATAGGCTGTGTTTTACTCACCCTCGAGGCATCCTAGGTGTATATGACTTTCTCCTAAGCACGCGCATCCATAATAAAACATGCCTCACACGGCTACGGGGGGTGAATAAAGGCCTCCTGTAGCGAATCCATGCGTTTTTGTAAGAAAACTATCAATATTTCAAACGTAATAAACACTTTTCTCTCACTTCCGGTGTCTGTCATACGTGGAAGCCGTTCCGGCGGATGATGCAGCACGTATGCGCAGCGCGAGCGCCTCTGAGATATGCTAGTCTCGCGAGTTTGTTTATAGGAGCAAAGGAAACAAAGTTTCCTAACTTTAGCAAAGGAAAACCAGTCTCCTCTTGGTTTATACCGAAATCCTCTAACATTTTTCTTTGCAAATCCTCGGTTTGTATTTCTAATTAGTGACCGGCGTTTTGTTTTGTTCTCTCCGCATTCGTCACTAATCACGCAATGCCGACGTCATACGTCATCCGCCGGAACGGCTTCCGCGTATGACAGTCAGCGGAAGTGAGAGAAAAGTGTTTATTACATTTTAAATATTGATATTTCTCTTACAAAAACGCATGGATTCACTACAGGAGGCCTTTATTCACCCCCCGGAGCAGTGTGAGGCACGTTTTATTATGGATGCGCGCGCTTTATTTGACGACTTGTGGACTGTTCAACTGCAACACCCGCTGACTGCAATGATAGAGCTTGGAATAGCCAGGACAATTTTTAATATAACTCCGACTGGATTCGTCTGAAAGAAGAAAGTCATATACACCGAGGATGTAAAAGACAGTCTAATTTTCATTTTTGGGTGAACCGTTAAAAAGGTTAAGTATTGGTGCCGATACCAATCCAGAATCTGTGACTCTTATAACAACTGTAAAATTGAATGCGGTGTACAGTATGGTTTGATGTGGAAAACGTACAATTTTGATTCTGTGCATGTTGGGTAATGTGTATCCCGATGAACTTTGCATTTAACATTAAATACTTCGATTGGTCTGTTTAAAGGTGCGTTCAGTAGTTCTTCTTCTGTGTACTTGAAGTATCGCTACTATAATGGTGTTCGACGCTGCAGTGCCATCTATCGACGTTGATCAGCATGACGACCTGAATTTTATGTAAATTACACTAGTTTTACTCATGAATCCCCTTACCTGTCGAACTATTCACCGTCTTCTTCGGCTGCACAGGTAGTATTTCACCCGTTGTGTCCATTGATAAATCACGATAATAAGTGTTTTCCATCATCTAATTTGAGCTCTTCACGTCAGCAAACTACACTACGCTACTAGCGTATCCACACCGCGGGTCACGTAAAGATGGCTAAGTACACTGAGGGGGCGACCCGTACCATGTAAAATAGGGTGACCAGACGTCCCCGTTTACTGGGGACAGTCGTTTTTGGTGTCCTATCCTTCTTCATCTTCTTCTTGTTAGTTTTATGGTGGATTGCAACCATGACTTATCAGGTGCATACCACAACCTACTGTATCGGAGTATTGGTGTCCTATCCCCGGAGACGGCCCTGTTTTACAGCACGTTCAAAACAACGATTACTTTCAACAACAGAGGGCGCTGCGAGCTATACTAGCCGATTACTAGCCGCTACTGTAGCCATGAAGAACTTGGACGAGACACTCTTTTATAGAAAACTACTGTGAGGAGAGTTTTCATCTCATGCGAGTGTAGGCTACATTTATTTTTTTCCTAATAAAACTTTTTTTTCTTAAAACTTTTCGTAATAAAACTAGAATTAAAATCAAATTGCTGAATAGACTTAAATAGTCTAGACTCTAGACTATTTAAACAAAAGTACAGTAGATCTTCAAGACTCTAGAGAGGTGTACAAATGAATTAATATTTGGTTTGCTAATGATTTTGATCATTATTTTTAAGTTTCATGAAAAAAGAAAACATATTTCCAGTTATATTCCCTCCCCGTTATCCACATGCATCCCAAGCACAACCCGCTGGAAATAAAGTAGAAATTAAGGTAGTTGAGTGAAAGCATCGTCGTTTGTTTAATTCACGCTTAGAGAAAGGCATTGAGGCATTGGCAAGAAGATAACATATCCAGCATCCAGTTGACCACAAACATGCTTTATTTCAACATCCAAAATAATTAAAAACATCTCGAAATACTATACATGTACAAAATAAGTACAGATCCTTTGTTGGAACCATTGGAGGGTCTATTTCTTCTGTGGTTTTTCTTTTTTTGCCACCTCAATTTCAGTTTTTATAAGAAACCTTACACTGAAAACAAATCAAACAAACGAAAACAAAAATAGAAAAGAGATGTGCATTGCATTTTGAAAGTAGAAATAAAATCTGGAAACGGGGGGAGCGGCATGTACAGACAAAAATAAGACTTCTCTACAAACTTAGGTAGGGGAAATGGAAATGGGACGAACTGGCAATCAGTCCATCCACTTAACCCTTATCAGATGAAGTGCAAATCTACAGTAACCAACCTATCCAGCTGTTTTATTCTCCTCATCTGCTGACACTTTGATAAGAGCAATTGCATCACATTGACATCAAGACATTCTGTTGACATTTAGCACCAAAACGGCCCTGCAAGTGTTTTCTGGCAAATACAAACATACCACAGACAGGACCAAGAGAGGAAGTAGCACCTTTTCATACCTGTTACTAATCGTTTACTTTGCTTGAATAAAAAAATTGCCCTCGTTCCCCCCCAAAATCTTTGTACATGCACTTTTTTGTCCTGAGGTAGCCTTTATATCAAGATGACGTTGTACCATTGAGCTAACTCTGTTCCCTGTGTGATTTTTTCTCACTTTCGCTTAGAAGGAACAAGACAATTGGCTGTCGTTTGTCATATTTATTCAACACCAGAGAATGGTACATTAGCATTTGCTTGTTTTTCATTGTCCTTTTGCAGTGGTCAAAAAACAGCACAAAAAGTCACCAGGTGGTAGTATTTCTTTGGACTCCAGGGGACGGGGCATTTTACAAGTATATATTAGTTTCTTGCTGTCAGCTGACGCAAAGGATTCTCACTAAGTGTGCATGATAGTGATGCTGGCTCATGTAGTGGTCCTCAATTTTGGTTTATGAACGTTTCTCAAGATGGGAATCGCAACAAGCACCGTCCTCAGGGATTCAGGTTTAAGCACATGGACCGATTGCAGCCGAATAAGAGTTCAGGCTTTTTTTATAAACAAGAAAATATTTGAAGATGACTCCTAAAAAAAAACCAGCAAAGTCATGTCCAGATTTTTCTTTTTACAAGAAGCAGACTGGGCCAACTTCTACGCCGAATTCCTGATTGGGAGCACCAATGTCCATGGGAGCAATATCGATGATTGGCAGACGAGATGTTTTCGTTGTCTTGTAGTCAATGACTGTCTTGCCCCATGTGCCAGTGTGTGACTGTGGAGAAAAACGAACAAAAGACAAATTAATCAAGATGAGGTTATAATAGAGCAGCGGTGATGTATTTTTATAGGCCCAAACCCAGAAATTAGCATGTTAGCACTTCCGGTTCTGAAATTAATCGTGTTTAATAAACTGTTCATTTGTGAAGATTATCAAGATGAGCAAAATGTGGAAGGATTATAAACTTGTATTGGTAACAGAGCTTATTTTTAAATCCAATGGCTTTTTATCGAGGGAACCGGGGTGATGCAAACTTCTGGACTGGCCTACAGAAATGCATCATTCCTGCAGAGTTCTATTTAAGTAACATTACGAGGAAGGAAAGAGACACAAATATGGGAGCTAATGATAAAGCAACTTCAGAGATGGTGTTGCTCACCGAGCAGCCATCCTCGCTGACTCTGTATGTGAAGCGGCTGTTGCCCTCTGCTCTGATCTCAATGTCGTTGGAGCCCTGCAGGAGCAGAGCCTTCTTCAGGTTGCCTGTGGCCTCTTCCATGTATGCGATGCTGTTCTTGCAGTGGTAGGTGATGTTCTGAGAAGCCTCGTTGGACATCAGGCGCATGAAGGTCAGTTGGATGTTTACATCCTCTGGATCAGAGCCCTCGCTGCCATACTGGAACTATACAGAAGACACAACGGAACATTACTACCGGTGTTCATCAGCAAAAATCTGGACATATTTTGAGACCACAACCGAATATGCTTCAGTTTTGTATTTTTATGTTCCAAAGAGCATCTCGTGCTTGAGTGGAAACGAGGACATCTTTGTTCATTGTTAAATCTTTGTTTTACTGTTTGCACAAAAGTTGACATAATCCAAGTCAAAAATGTTATTATTTGATATAATGACAAAAATATTGCAGAATCTGATTTTTTTCTTTCATATTAAGCCATATTCATACTTCTAGGTCATTAATCAAATAATACAATTTTTAAATAATCAAAATTTTAATAAAATTATTTTTTAAATGAAATAAAATGTTTTAATAAAAACATTTTTTAAATTAAAATCCTAAAACTTTAAGATTTTTTTTTTTTTAATTTTTAAAATCTAAATATGTACGCATAAACATGCATTTTAGAATGTATTTTAAACAATGTAATCTATTTTATAAGATGAAAGAAATATTTTAAATTCTACACTATTTCTAGATCATTAATCAAAGTTTTAAGTAATTAATATTTGAATGAAATTCTCATTCTAAAACTATTTATTTTTTGTTTATTATATTATATTATATTATTTATGGTTTGTTGGAACTAGTTTCTGGACTGAAAATCTACTTGTGCATATAAACATGAAAAAAAAAAACTTTTATCTATATATAGGTACGTAAACATGTATTTTAAATAGTGTTTTAAATGTAAATGTATTTTAAACAATGTAATGTATTTTATATATTCTCAGCTGAAAAATGTTGCTTCTGGTCTTTTCTCAAGACTATATCTCTATATATCCTATAAGGTCTTGACGTACCTGGAAGCCATCAGGCATGGACTCTCCAAACCAAACGTGCTTCTTCTCTCTGATGTTCTTGCTAGTGTACCAGTTCTTCATGGGAATGGTGTTCTGAGATGGGCTGACGCAGGTCTCACCAGTCTCCATGTTGCAGAAGACCTTGATGGCATCCAGAGGACAGCCCTGGTTGGGATCCACCCAGTAGGAACCTTGCAGGAAACAGTTTCAAGTGAATTTCAGAGCTTCTAAATGCATGTTAAGTACAATATATCAAAATTTGATCTACAGCAGGAGAACTGGCACAAATCTCAAAGTTCAAGCCAGTTTCAACAAGTTTCTTGCTTAAAGCAAGTCCAAGTCCGTGCTTACCGCTCTTCCAATCAGGATGGCACATCCTGAGGTCACGGCACATGCGGGCAGGGTTGGCTTGGGTTCCTTCGGGGCTACGGATGTTCTCAATCTTCTGGCTCAGAGATTTTAGGGTAGTATCCACCTCAGCATCGCGGTCACGAACACTAGCATCATCAGCTCTGTAGCCTCCACGCAGAGGATCTGGACCCTTCTCGCCCTGGGGCATAGGAAGGAAGGGCTCACCGATGCCTGCAGGTCCAGGAGGACCAGGAGGTCCAGGAAGACCAGGAGCACCCTAGTTAAGAGAAAAAATCACATGTTTAAAACAGAGACCACTAAAAAGCTTGAAAAAGATAATTTAGCAGTAAAACTGTGATGATTTTAGACTTACAGCAGATCCCATTTCTCCAGAGCGACCACGGGGTCCAGGAGGTCCAATGGGGCCAGGCATACCATTCATACCATCCTTACCAGCAACGCCATTGGAGCCAGGAGGTCCCTATCAGCAGAAGGAAACCGTTTGGATTAAAATGCATGCGTGCAGAAGCTTGTCCTGTGGTTTCTCATTTGTGTTTTCAGAACAAAACACTCCAATTTAACATATGGCTTCAGAAGTATTACTACTAACTAATTTTATGGTGTTTTTTTGGAGCCTGACAGTCCTTGGTCACCATCTACTATTGCCATATGGAAAAGAGCAGCATGGACATTCTACAAAAAAAATCTACTTTAGTCTTTCACGGTATTGTGAAAAGCTCTATACAAATAAATTAGACTTGATATAAAATCCATAATCTGTGTGCTACTTACACGAGGTCCAGCAGCGCCAGATGGTCCGGCAGGTCCTTGGTCACCAGAGGATCCCTAAAAACGTTGAGGAATCCACTTTGAGTGTGAGAAGAGATTTGTATATTCAGATTCAGTGTGTAACTGTGACATAACGCTCACTTACAGGAGGTCCAGGAACTCCAGCCATTCCACTGAAGCCACGATGTCCCTTCATGCCTCTCTCCCCAGCCTCACCAGACTCACCCTTGTCTCCACGTGTACCGGCTGGACCCTGTATGTATAGAGATGAGAATGATCAGCCTGGCGATGAACTGCTAAAAAAAAAAGAAGTTGAAAGACTGATAAAAATGTGAAATTCATACTTGGCCACCACGAGCACCAGCAGGACCGGAAGGACCAGCAGGACCAGAGGGACCCTTGAAGGAAGAGGGAGGAAAAACAAACAGGACAATAGTGAACATCCACTGGGCCACACTCATGTCATGAGATAATTCAGCATAATACAATATATATATCATATAATCACAGTTTTGAACATTACAGTGGGAAATGATCATTAACTAAAACTAAAACAATAAAAAATGTCATTACTTGAAATAAAATAAAACATAAAAACATGCTTATTTATTTTAGCTAGTTGATAATAATTCTCATTTTCCTTTAGTTTCAGTACTACAGTACATAAAAAATTATTAAAAAGACAAAAACACACAACAAAGTTACTAAAACTTTGAAAATTAAAATAAAAACAAAATATTAACAAAAAGTATAATAGTATAGAAATTATACTAAAACAACACTCATATAGTGCCACCTGTTGGCATGGATGTCTTACATTTATTTGCTTATTTAGGTTTTTTAAAAACCTCCATAAAAACCTAAATTGTTCATTTAAAAATGCAAACAGAGGCTTTTGATTCGAATCATTCTGGTAATTAAAAAAAAATATTTTGCATATAAAAAAAACTTACAGCCTCTCCACGATCACCATTCTTGCCAGAAGGACCCATGGGGCCAGGGGCTCCAGGAGCACCAGGGGCGCCAGGTGGACCAGAGTTGCCAGACTCACCACGGTCTCCCTACAGCAAACGGGAATCTTACTGGAAGCACTTTCACATATACCATTTACATATTTACAGTATATGCATTCATTTTTTTACATAAGGGATAATAAATGAACCCAGATACGGTTATAATGACTCTATACTACCCTAAACCATTCACCAGTTTTAACAATCTTTATTTATTTATTTAGATTTCTTTATTTATTTTATTGATTTATTTAGATTTATTTATTGATTTATTTAGGTGTCTTTAAAAAATAAGTACAGTTTACTTATAGTGTTCATGTTGCATTGTTTCTTCTTTGCTATTGAGGTGGGATACGGGTATGGTTAGGTTTAAGGCTGGGTTAAGGGGGAATTATAAACTATTTACATTAAATTACATGCAGGTATTTTTGTGCACTGAGGTGCATTGAGACAAATTACTTGTACAATGTACAGACAATGTAGGCCATAAGCTGCATGCTTAATAATTAAAAAAATGAATTGGAAAACACTG
>NW_015542451.1:1634341-1652279 GCF_001515605.1 Sinocyclocheilus anshuiensis
ATTTTTTTTTTTTAAGAAAAAAATATTTGACTCTAGAATGCCTTGACTGGATAGGACACCTAGATAAGAACATGTGTGATTGCGCTCACCTTTGGTCCAGGTGGACCATCACGGCCAGGAGCACCGTCATGTCCAGGGTTACCCTGCAGAGACGAGTGACATAACGAAAATTACTCCATCATACTGCACTGAATGTAGCCATTTTGGTAGCCAATTCTGGTTTAACAAAACTCCTAAAATCAGTAAAGTTTGCTCACCTCACGTCCAGCCTCACCAGGAGCTCCACCCAGTCCAGGAGGTCCCATAGGTCCAGGAGGTCCACGCTCACCTAAAAGCCCAGAGGGTCCCTGCTTTCCTGGCTCTCCCTGAGGTGATGGATAGGTGAATGAGTATTGTGAAGAATGGCAACTGAAGTCAAAATGAAATGGCATTCAAAATTACTTCTGCAATATGATGTATTTTAGAGTAAAATAGTATGTCCCATGTGCAGTCCTAATATAGCTGTCTAACATACCTGGCATTGTATATTACGATAACATCGCCCTGCATCATATTTGCTAAATGAAACCCAAGATTTCTTTCCCACTAATTTTGATGGGCTGATTCCAAAAATAGTGTCTGTTTTGCTCGAGCACATCATAGTTTCTCACAAAATATGCATTTCGTCTTCCTCTAAGTCAGATTACAACTTATTTGTTAAATTTTCAGTCCATTTTTCATTTGTATGACATTATTTTATGCCTAAACATAATTTCAAGCTTAGAATTATGGCCAATGACAGAAGAAAATGAAAATATGAGCTAGACGTTTTTTTTACTATATCCAAACACTAACAAAACAGATTTTGTGAATAAATAAATAATAAATAAAAAATTATGTAAAAAAATTATGTTTTGATGTAAAGTTCTTTGACATTAAATGGAGTATTTGAACATATTTTTCCAATATGTTCAGAATGTAAGATTGTTCATTAAATGAATAATTTCATATAATTTTATAATCAAAACTATTGACATTTGACTGCTTTTATTTTGATAAGTGCATCAAAGCTGATACACACTGTATATATAATTTGAAAAAATCTTAATTCTTATTTCGTGGCCAAAAGAAAATGCATATTTTGAACTAGGCATCAAATTAGATTATATTAGGCCTTTTTTTGCAAATCAGCAGAAATGTTTTTTGTTTTTTCAAGATGCATGACTATGTTATTGTTGGCTCTTTGATGATTGGAAATGCATAAATGTAGTCAGCAACGTGTGAAAATTGAGCCTTTCACATGAGAATGATGAGTAAAGTTAAAAGGGTAAAAGTTAAAAACATTATGAAGACAAATGTGTTTTCTCCTAACACACTAATGAATCCTGCACATGCTCAATATGATCTGGAATGCACATTAAGAAAATAAATGGTTTCAATTCTGATTTTATGTTGAATTTAACATAGATTTCAATGTTTTAAAACAACAGATATGAATAAAACGCTTACAGAAGGTCCAGGGAGACCGGAGAAACCTCTCTCTCCTCTTTGTCCAGAAAGACCAACAATACCACGGGATCCAATAACACCAGGTGGTCCAGGAGAACCAGCTGGACCCTAAAGACCAGACAACAGAGCAAAGTGAATATTCATTTACAGCTGAGAATCACAGAAAGTCATTTTGTAGCTGTAGTGATGAAAATATGTTTGTGGCATGATTACTTACAGCAGGACCATCGGGACCGACGCTACCCTTCTCTCCAGAGGGTCCTGAGGGTCCAGCGGCACCAGCCTCTCCAGGGCGCCCAGAGGGTCCTCTCTCACCACGGGCACCTCTTTGTCCTTCTTTACCAACAGCACCAGTTGGGCCTGGGGGTCCAGAAGCACCCTGAGAGAAAACAGAAGATAGGCAGTGAAATTAAATGTTCAGACTCCTGACAAGACAAAAATGAACTTCATTTACTTCATGTAGCCCCTTAGTTTTAAGTTAATATTTCAATGATGTAACAATGCAGTTGCATGCTCACAGTTTTCATGTGTTGGTTAATGGTCACATGACATGTAAACAAATAAAACACTTATTATTTTTTGTGTTTTGATAATTATTTTAATTGATCCTTTTTATGAATTAATTATTATTATTATTTTTCACAAACCCCAGTTTTGGAAATCCTGGTTTGGACCTGCTTTAGAACGTAGATTACTTACAGCAGAACCTGGAGGTCCGACTCTGCCAGCAGCACCAGGGAAACCAGTAGCACCCTATTAAAAAACAAAGACACTATGAAACACTGCAATATCATATTGGAGAAAGTACATACATTGGCACCAAAAAGCATGGTTACATACAAAAAAAATACTGTGTGTTTTACAAAAACAAAATATCAGACTAATTAAAATTTCTCATTTCACAGAAAAAGTATGTTTGGGGTTAAATAATGAACTCCAGCTGTGTGAGCTTTACAAGCACAGACTTTAAATTGGATATAAATATATTTTTCAAATTATATATATATATATATATATATATATATATAAGGTGTTGCACAATTAATTTGCAGAGGTTAAATATTTTATGCAATGACAATTATGCAGTTTAAGTGGCGTAACTGTCCAAATATGTTTTTATTTCAGCTAGCTTCCAAAGCAGCATTTCTCATTTTTATTTAGTTTAACTTGACGCGCTAAAATAACAAAAACTGAAATAAAAATTAATTAATTAATTAACAAGAAAAATGACTAAACCTAACTAAGATTTAAATGAAAATGGAACATCTTAAATGAAAACTATCTCAATGATACTAAAATAACACTGATATCAAACAACCTGGTAGTGAAAGTATAGATAATATGGCTTTGCATTGTGTCTAATTTCTTTTTTTTTTGTAATAAGTTACTGATAGTATTGAATCTTACAGGAGGTCCAGCACCACCATGAGCACCCTTAGCTCCAGTAGCACCAGCAGGTCCCTGTCAAACACAACAACAGAAAATAAGTCTAGGATATTCATATATTTAAATTCAGCAGGAAAGTGGAGTTGAGAATATGTCCACTGCTGCTATTGACAAGTTTACCTGTGGGCCAGCGGCTCCGACGGGTCCAGCAGTTCCAGAAGCTCCAGCATCACCCTTGGATCCGGTGTCACCAGTCTCTCCCTTAGCACCAGGCTGTCCGTTGGCACCCTGCATTAGGAATAGAAAAACTTCAGCTCAGTGGGTTTAAACACCACACGATGGGAACTGACTGATTAATGTGGGATGAGACTGTTAAACTCACAGGAGGTCCAGCAAAACCAGCAGGTCCAGGTGGACCGACCTCACCACGCTCACCCTGCGAAGACACGAGACAGACTTTACTTGCATGAAATCAGTTACATATAATTCAAATGCAATCTTCCAAATCAACTCAATACACATTTTAAAAAACAACAGCACACTGTAAAAATGATTGAAACTGAAAATACTATTTTAGTCTTTCTACTTCAAAATGTTTCTATTAATTCAATATGTATTAATTACATTTACATTTAGTCATTTAGCAGGCGCTTTTATCCAAAGCGACTAACAAATGAGGATTTCTTTGTAACTATTTGTGAAACGTACTAGCAATTTCTGAGTGAAAACTGATTTAACAAGAACATACGGTGTTAAGTCCTTCTACTTCAAAATTT
The DNA here is from genome assembly GCF_001515605.1 of Sinocyclocheilus anshuiensis. Classification (NCBI taxonomy): domain Eukaryota; kingdom Metazoa; phylum Chordata; class Actinopteri; order Cypriniformes; family Cyprinidae; genus Sinocyclocheilus; species Sinocyclocheilus anshuiensis. The sequence continues at coordinate 1,637,992 of NW_015542451.1, forward strand.
CACGTTTATTCAGTGTTATTTGGCATTTCTTTGTAATTATATGTGAAATTTACTAGCAATTTCGGTAACAGGTCACTTAACTAGTTGCTTATTAGCATGCATATTACTAGAATATTAGCCATTTATTAGTACTAATTAAGCACATATTAATGCCTTATTCTACATCCCTAACCCTACCCAATACCTAAACTTAACAACTATCTTACTAACTATTAATAAGCAGCAAATTAGGAATTAATTGAGGGAAAAGTCGTAGTTAATAGTGAATAAGTGTTCACTATTCTAAAGTGTTACCGCAATTTCTGATTGAAAATTGCTTTAAGAAAATACTATGTTCAGTTTTTCTACTTCAGATAGTGTCACTTGCCATTTTGTAATTGTTTGTGTGATTTACTAGCAATTTCGGACTGAAAATGAATTGAACAAGAAGTACTATTTTTAGTTTTTCTACTTAAAAATTCCACATTTAATTCAAATTGTTACTTACTGTTTCTTTGTAATTATTTGTGAAATTTACTAGCAATTTCTGGTTGAAAATCGATGTAACTAGAAAATACTGTTCAGTTTTTCTACTAAAGAATTTCGTGTTTAAATCAGTGTAACGTGCCGTTTCTTTGTAAATGTGATTATAAATGTTGGTCTTTATGTCCATGTTTCATGAGGTTTTCTGAATGATCCTGATAACTTACAGGGGAACCACGAGTACCAGTCAATCCTGGAGGTCCAACAGCACCAGGCTCTCCCTAAAACACAATCAAATACAAAGCTGATTTACTATAATTCGTTTAGTGACAACAGTAATTAATGTAATTAAATGCTACGTAAAAGAGGGTTCACAAAACATCTTTATTTCAAAACATGATGACTGAAAATGAGCTGAAAATATTTACGGTTTACTATAGATAAAGCATACAAATCTTTCAATGCTAATTATCTGATCTTTTTACCTTCTCACCAGGAGCACCAGAAGGTCCAGAAGGTCCAATAGGGCCAGTCATTCCACGCAGACCATCCTTACCAGGAGCTCCATCAGGGCCCTTGGGTCCAGCATCACCCTAAAGAGGGACGACAGCTGTTGTGAACATACAGCAGGATATGACATCGCCAGCACTACATTTAAAAAAAAAAAGGTCACTTTCACAATCACTTTCATGATTGCTTCTTAACATACTCATATACACTTTTTACAAAGCATACTTTGTAATAATGTCAAATGTAATGTAAAAGTTTTAATTTACAGAACATTTTAAATCCTTTTTAATAATCATTTGTCATGCTTAAAGTATACGTTTATTTTGATGTGTTGACTAACATACTTAAGCAAATGTAAAATGCTTTATTTTATATGAAATAAAACATACTATATCTTTTTTAATAAAGTAGTGTTATTATAATAAACTGTAGTGTTATTTAAAATGACATTTAAAGTGAATATATTTTAAATGTTCTAATTTGCAAATGTGTAACTATAAATATATTTATATACATAACATACAGGTTTCAATAGAAATTATATTAAAGTATACTTTAGTTTACCATAAAAGCTTGTCAGTACATTCAGCAGTACTTTAACCATATTATAAAGACAATAGAAGTAATTATGAAATTACATATTAAGATGTACTTAAGTCCTACTTAAGTGTGTCAAAAAACCAACTTACTGTATTTAATATAAATTTTAACTATAATACATTTTACTTAATTGTAAATAACATGCAATTAAGTGTCTGAAAACATTACATTCAGTTCACGCTTATATATTCTCCGTAACAAGTACTCTTTTTCTAAGTCTTTTTCACAAGGGCATGCTTGCTTGGAAAACGAGGTTGTTAAAAAAACTTTTAATGGCAGAATATGAAATTATTCAGTCACAATGCTTTAAATGCAAGTCTAATTCTGTATTGTTCTGAGTCTTACTCTGTCTCCTCTGCCTCCAGGCATGCCGCCAGCGCCGCGCTCTCCAGGCATACCCTGCAGTCCAGCGGGACCAACACCACCAGGGGCTCCAGCGGCACCAGGCTCTCCCTAAACACACATAAACACGGAGTTTGATTATTTCTCAAATCACACTATTTTGAGTCATAATGGTATCGAAGAAAGGATTCTTACCTTAGCACCATCATTACCAGCAGAACCAGGAGCTCCACGAGATCCGGTAGGGCCAGCAGGTCCAGTACTACCACGCTCACCTGGGAAACCTCTGTCACCCTGTGTGAGACATTTACAAATATCATCCAGCTGTATTTCATCCCAACTGACTAACAGAATCTGTACAGAAATAAGGTAAGCAGGAAGAGGAAAAGCCACCATACTGAAAAAAAGAATATTATCAATATATTGTTACAGATTTTAAAATTAAATGAAAATAAAATAAAATAAAATAAAATAAAATATTTTATGAAAAAAAAAAACATTTCATTTCATTTCATTTAACATTTTCCAAGCAATGGTTAGGTCAACATCAAGATAAAACTCTTGCAAATCGTGTTAAGAATAAGAAATGGGGTACATTTGGTGGGAAACCTCTAAGATCATATTGAGCAATTAATTTATTGCCTGAATTGTGTAATTTGCACTTTAAAAAAACAAAAACAAATGACTTTAATAAATAAACCAAACCCCCCCTTTTTTACTCTCTTGAATTAGTTGGAAAACTAATTCTGAGTAGTTTTTGACTTAAAAATATGCAGATTTTTGCATGTATTTTATCAGTATATGCATTAAAAAATGTATGACAGGTGTGTTTGAAATAAGACCAAGTTGATAAAATACCAAAAAAGGGTTTTGGTTCTCTTTTTTTTTAAATCGCAAATTATACAAATCATGCAATCATTTGATTGCTTAATATGATCTTGTAATTTTCCTACAAAAATTATTTTATTCTTGAAACAAGATTTGCAAGAATTTTATCTTGATATTGACCAGACCATAACTATGCTTGGAACATGAAAAAAAAAAAAGTATATTAAAATTAAAATATAATTCATAAAATAATTTTTTTGAATCCCCTCCTTTTTTTTATAAGGCAGGAGATACTCACTCTTGCACCAGATGGACCATGAGGACCAGCTTCACCAGGAACACCCTGTGGAACGGAGAACATAATAAATAACACTGAACGAAAAACTGCACTGTGATTTTGTAAAATATAAAGTAGTAAGGGCAATTTTACATAACATACTGTATGTCATATTGTGTTTACAATATGTTTGTTTGCTTGTAGACAGAATACATAATAGAAAAAACATAATTCCTTGAGTTAACACAGTTATTTCCAATGACCACACGTACCTGGTCACCAGGTTTGCCAGTCTCACCAGTGGCACCCTGTGTACCTGGCAGACCCTGTAAGAGAATAACCAATGATAATCAGCCACTAATCTTAAATTCACTCATATTTGGAGGATGTGGACATAGATAAAAACATACCTGGAATCCAGGAGAACCGGCGGATCCCTGTTCTCCCTTCTCTCCAGCTGGGCCCTAAGAGACGACAGACCCGGAAAAAAATCAGAGTAGAAACAGCAACAGTTCACATTGCTATGGCAGAATTGAATCATATCAAACTTTCAGATGTTTAAGCAGACGTACAGCAGGTCCAGGAGAACCAGGAGCACCAACATCACCATCCTTGCCAGGAGCGCCCTATAGAAATACACAGAAACCAATGCATCATACTGCACCTGCTCAGATATGCAATTGTCTGGAGGTTACACTGTTTTAGAGTTTAACTGAGAGACCAAGTGTTTAAAGAAATGCTCAAGGTTGCATAAATCTCAGAAATCACTTTACATTTGTGTAAATCAGTACGTACCAAAGCACCAGGAGGTCCAACAACACCTCTCTCACCAGACTTACCAGCCTCACCCTAAGAGGAATACATCCGTGTTAAAAATGACATTAAATAGTATGCAGATCTGATATTCATAAAGCAATCTTTTTATTTTTCAAGAGAATAATACATTGAACCTCATAAAGCCTGACATATGAAATAAGAGTCAGAAAAATAATTTTGAAAATGTAACAGTTTATTGAACCTTTAGACAAAAAAAAAAAAAAAAGGTTGCATAAAGCAAACCTTTTACTTTTTTTTAGTATCATATTTGATGCATTAGGCTTTTATGGCTCATATAGTGAGAATATGCCCAAACTGAGCAAAAATATGCAATTGGGTGCAGATGCTGATATTTATATGACCAAAAATATTAAATTATGATTGCTTGTATTGTAAATCAATGAGATCTTTAAAACAGTATAACAGACTGCTTACATAAAATGATATAAATATCAACTGTCACTCTATAGCTGCCAATAATATCTTAGTAAGATGATGTTAAATGCTTGGTTTTATCATCAAAACATATAGAGAAGCGCAGTACAATGATGATTGAGAGATAAAAAAGCTTTCCTCAAAAGCCTGGTGATCACATTTGATACTCACTTTTAACATGATTTTTCTAAAAAAATGATGCATAGATAATTAAGTAAACTGCAGTCCAGTAAAATCTTAAATATTACTAACAACATAAAAGTTATTCTTATGTTTACTTTGTAAAAAAAATGTGTATTACAACCTGGACTTTTTTTACCAATTATACTAAAAGGCATTTTACTTGCTAAAAAAGGCATTTAAATATATGAATCATGAATTTATGGGAGTAACTTACATCAGCTCCCTTTGGACCAGGGAATCCCATCACACCAGGTGCACCACGAGATCCAGAAGGTCCAGGGGGTCCGGGACGGCCATCTTGTCCAGGTGCACCCTATGGGTTAAAGAGATTCATGCACACATTACTTTAATACGAGATTTAATATCTCATATGAGTCTTATATTGTAAACAAACAAGGCAGTGAATTAAAAAGAATATTCAGCTTACAGCGGGTCCAGCTTTGCCATCAGGTCCAGGGCTTCCAGGGGCACCAGTCACACCCTACAACAGGCATCAAGTAGGTAAAAATACAGCCTCTTTACACTACTAATATGTTTCTACAAACTATTAATCTATATCTCACCTTAGATCCAGGCAATCCTGGCTCTCCTGGGCGACCAGCCTCTCCAGTGGCTCCTTGACTTCCCATTGGTCCATTAGCACCACGCTCACCAGGAGCACCCTGAAATGTGATTTAAATAGCCACCTTTAGTTATTCAGCAACAGAAATCTTCTGCAGGACCCTGGACAGCTCCTTCTCAATGTAGTAAATGGCATTACTGTGAGCAGTCAGGACTAGATTGAGAGCTATGCTCTTGAAAACTCTTCGAAATCACTCAGATTAGTCTGTAGTTTAATATAAAAACAGATGGATGTTGATATATGGGTTAAACGACACTGTAAGAAGAACATTTGTATCCAGTTGTATCCTTCAAAACTATGTAAACCTGGCCCATTAAAAATTTAACATCTTATGTAATAATTTTTTCCCCCTTAAATCAGTTAGTTGCCACATATACTACTGGTCAAATGTTTGAAACCATTAAGATTTATTATTGTTTTAAAAGAAGTCTCTTATGCTCACCAAGGCTGCATTCAAAGAAATAAAAAATAAAAAACAGAGTAAAAACAGTAATATTGTGAAATATTATCACTTTTCTATATATTTTGCTTATATATTTTTTTTTGTTTAATATTTTGCTGCTTGATGTTTTTTCAGGATATCCACATTATTCGCTGAATAAAAAGTTGAAAAGTATAGTATTTATTTGAAATAGAAACATTTTGCAAGATTATAAATGTCTTTAATCACTTTAATGCATAGTTGCTGAATAAAAGTATTAATTTCTTCTTATTTTTTTGTTTAAATTTTGCTTACCCCAAACTTTTACATGGTAATGTTTCATGGTTTCCACAAAAAAATCTTAAGCAGTTTTCAAAATGGATTACAATAAGGAAATCAGCAAATAAGCAAATCAGCATATTAGAGTGATCAAGACTGGAGTAATGGCAGCTGAAATTGCAGCATTGAAATCAAAGGAATAAATTATATTTGAAAAAATATATTCAAATAGAAAACAGTAATTTTAAATTGAAATAATATTTCACAATATTACTGTTTTTACTGTCATTTTTGATCAAACGAATGCACTCTCAATGATTCCAAACTTTTGACTGGTAGTGTAAAGCACATTTTCAAGTTACCAGACAAAACATTTACTAGACTGTTCAGAGACTGAGTACAGTTTAGCAAAATGTATGGCCTTGATTTGTCAGGTGCTGGATCAGTAATCTTACCCCAGGTCCGGGAGGTCCATCAGTACCAGGAAGACCACGGTTACCTGGGGCACCCTTTTGAAAGAAAAAGACAAAATATGAGAGACAAACAAACCAAAATGCATGCCTGAATCGAAAATGAACAGGTACGTTAAACCTACACGGCCTCCAGGGGGTCCGACAGGTCCAGCACCACCAGGCTCACCACGAGCTCCTCTCTTTCCTTCCTCACCAGCAGGTCCGGCGAGACCTTGAGGTCCAGCTGGGCCCTAGGACAGAGAACAGCAACTATTACTATTACAGTGGAGGTTTCTGTGAATATTAGGAAATTATCTTTGCTTCAAAGAAACTTACAGGTTCTCCCTTAGGACCGGCATCTCCCTTATTGCCTTGGAGACCTGGATCACCCTGGAAATAGAGCATAAAATATCTGAACTCAGCCCATTATGCTTCAATCTTCAGACTCTTCTATAACCAATGCAACTTCAAGGGATAGGTTTACCCAAAAATGAAAATCTTGTCATTATTTATTAACCCTCATGTGGTTCCAAACCAGTATGCATTTATTTATTTTGTGTAACAAAAAATAAAATATTCTGAATAATGTTGGTAAGCTAACAGTTCCATTTATTTATCACTTCCATTGTATTTTTTGCCCATATCAATGGAAATCAATTGGAACAGAAACAGTTTGGTTACCAACATTCTTCAAAATATATTTTTGTGTTTGTGTGTGTTTGTGTGTGTGTGTGTGTGTGTGTGTGTGTGTGTGTGTGTGTCACATGACAGAGTGAGTGAATAATGACTGGATTTAAATTTTTGATTGATCTATCCCTTTAAAGTACTTTTGTAAGACAGGAAAGAGGTTACGTGCCTTGCTTAAGGGCACAGAGAGTATTATTTTTTGAATTACTACCACATCAGATCTTTATCACATCTAAGTCACACCTCCTATAATCTCAATTTCAATTAAACTAAAGGTTGCTAAAATTATGTGCTTGTAGCACTCATATATAGCTACACTTTTCATGCATGTATAATACAATGCAGTGTACATACATTGTTTCCTTTGGGGCCAAGAGCACCAGAAGGGCCAAGGGGTCCAGGAGGTCCACGGGCACCTGGGAAACCAGGAGCGCCAGCAATACCAGCAGCACCCTACAAAACATCATTGCAAACCAAATAAATCAGAGTCTGATGTGTGTGAAACTGGCCCAAAATGGAGGGCAACAGCACAAATAAGAGATTTGGTGCGAGATAACATATGTGACCCTGGAGCACAAAAGCAGTCTTAAGTCGCTGGGGTATATTTGTAGCAATAGCCAACAATACATTGTATGGGTCAAAATTATAGATTTTTCTTTTATGCCAAAAATCATTAGGATATTAAGTAAAGATCATGTTCGATGAAGATATTTTGTATGTATCTCGGCCAAATATGGTCCTATCCTAACAAACCAAACATCAATGGAAAGCATATTTATTCAGCTTATTTGTGGTCCAGGGTCACATACATAAAAAATACTTACAGGAGATCCTTTGCCACCAGGAGCACCATCAGCACCAGGAGCTCCCTGTGCAATGAGAAAAAGATAGATTTAAAGTTAAAGCAAATGATATTCATCATGATTAATGTTTATAATATCTTAATATCTTCATGTCTTACAGTCTATTTTAGTAGATAATATAGTCTGAATTTATTTTTTTTTTGGATTTACAGCTTTTCTAATTATAACTGTATTTTAAATGTACCACTATTCTGTTTCTGCTATGCAAGCACAGGCATTTCCTTTTGAAATGTAGCTCATTTAAAATCATTCCAGCAAATAAACAGCTGTGTAATTTGAGATTTACTCACAGCAGGACCGGCGGCACCAGCAGGTCCAGGGTTACCAGGCTCACCACGGGCTCCCTGAGGTCCCTCTGAACCACGACCTCCAGCAGTGCCAGTTTCTCCCTACAGAAGACAAGAAGAAAACAGGGGTCTTGTCAGTTTATTTATGGAACTCCAACTGGTATTTATAGTAATTCTTTGAGATCTAAAATATTTTATATTGGTATACTGTATGCATAACAAAGGGGGTTTAAAACTGTTGTCTGCGTGTTTTCAGGAAAAAGTAGGTTAGAGTATGTTCAATAATTTTCGCTTTGCTTTTATTCACTTTTAACTGTTGGTAGCTGCAACAATCCATGACCATAAAACATTTATAATTTATAATAAAGTGTTTGTACCTTAGCACCAGCACCACCAGGGAAACCAGGAGAACCAGCAGGGCCAGTGGGTCCCTAATATAGGAGAAAAATAATAAGAGAATTAAACACATTATAATAGATGGAAACAATGAATAAGACCCATCCTGCTCCGATCAAACACTGTAATATGTGTAGCAATAGTGTTAATTTTGTCAGCCATTTTTAAATTAGTCTTAGTCTTGGTGTCAAATGTACTTTTTAGTTATTATCATATTTATTCAACATCGTTGTCCTATTTTTGCTTAGTCAAGTTTTAGTCGACTAAATGTCTGAGCATTTTAGTCTACTTTTAGTCAATGAAAACTTTTCAGCATATTTTCGTCATGCTGTATAATAGTTAAACTGCTAAAAATGTATATATATATTTTTTGCTCAAAATTATAATCGAAAAGATTGTTGTCATTTGTTGTCATTTTGTCATTTTTCAGGTACTGCACTTTCATCAATAAGCACAAATCAATAGAATGTGGACTCACACACATGGTTTATTTAACCTCATCTAGTTTACTGATTATAGTCTATTTAATATCAAAGAATTAGATATGCACTTTCTCTGCCTACATTATGAAAACTGGCAAAAACAAAAAAACGAATTTTAACAGTAAAATTCCTAATAGTAATTCCAATCATTCCAAACTGTAATAATGTTTCTCTATTAAAACAACAGCGGTTGAGTAAGTGCATTTATTCAGCAACCACAATCGCAAACAAAATAGTCGAGATCTCATGACACCACACAGACTGGCTGAATGACACTTTCATTTAAGCTGAACATCTCACATGGAGATCACTAAACTTCAGCTTACTTGTTTGTCGGTGCTTCCTCAATGAAGAGCGAGCGCATTGCAAAAAATAAGCAAAACACCCGGCAGAAAATGTATCCTTTTAACAGAGAAGCTCTGATTTGAAATCTTGATATCTGGCAACCGCACACATGAAAGCTCGTGTCGTAGAGGCGTGTAAAGCAGTCCGCAATAATGTTTTGTCTCCTTTTTTTCAACGAAAATAAAAATACATTTTGGTATAGTCTATATTTTTAAAATACATTTTAGTCTCGTCTTTTATCGTCAACGATATTGCATGTTGATATAGTCGCAGTCTATTGAGCTTATTGTCGTCTCGTCATTGTCTTGTAGTCATGGGAAAAAGCTCGTCAACGAACATTTTTTGTCATACTTTTCGTTAACCAAATTAACACTATGTAGCAATATGTTGTAGTTTTGGAAACTAAAGCATCATTAATGTCACACTGTAAAAATAATCCTCACAATTAGCTATAAAAACTTAAATTGCATTTCCTGGATTCAACTTTCACTTAATACAACTTCACATTTGACTAAACTCAAAATCTGAAGGCAGCACAAACACTTTAAAACAACTACTTTTTAAATCAAATCAACTGCTTGATTTTTTGCCTCTAAAATGAGTACTATGATCATCAAATTGTGTTTTGTATCAATATACATGAATAGAAATTCTTGAATTTGCAATAGATTGTTATAATAAATGAGTGGTGTATTACCAGAATATTGATCTTAGGAAACTTACGGGAGGTCCGGCACCGCCAGTGTTGCCATCATTACCGCGGGCACCCTGAAGAAAACAAAAAAGATTACAATCACCCATCTTTATGACCCAATGATGACACTGAATGACGGTCTTAAACCCTGCAGGAGGATTTTGCCTATGACTACAATATTTGAGCATTTTATCTTCATGCCTGCAGAACTTTGTCACTTATTATGTTTGCACATGCCAGCAGCAGACATGTTTCAATTAGGCTAAACTATCTTAGGTTTGTGATGCATTCTCATTTTTGCATTTATAAATGTTTAATCATTGTGAATCAATAAGAGTTGGGTTGTGTTGTATAAGCTGAATAAATTAGGCTAAACTATCTTAGGTTTGTGATGCATTCTCATTTTTGCATTTATAAATGTTTACTCATTGTGAATCAATAAGAGTTGGGTTGTGTTGTATAAGCTGAATGATAAACGGAAAATGAGTCTCCGTTGATTATTCCGTAGGGGCTGAATGAAAAATAGAGAATGGTTTTCTAGTTTCTAGTCCACAAGACGAAGCAGAGTAGGGGGTTAGAAACAACAAGGCATGGATGTGACTCTTACAGAAGGGCCAGGAGGACCAGGGCGACCTCTCTCACCGGGCAAACCACGAGGACCCTGAAAGAAGTAGATGGGAAAATGTGAGAAGAATGACATCAATTTGAAGATGGACTTCGCATGGACTTAAAATCCCATCCAGAATCACTCACCATGGCTCCAGGAGTACCACTCTCACCAGGAACACCAGACTCTCCCTGTGATCAGAGAGAAGACACATCAATAGAGAACCAACAATACAGCGCTGCATATGCTAAGTCAAATTAGCATTCGCGTCCACAGACTAAAATCTGTGAATAACAAAAATGAAAAGGAAAATGAAAATCTAACCTTAGGTCCAGCAGGTCCAGTGTCTCCCTTAGCTCCATCTAGACCAGAGAAACCCTGTAAGAGGTAACAGGAACCAAAACATTACATTACTACTAAAGAATAAATATATCTATATATTTTTTCCAAGCAGTATTGCACACAAAATGGAACACATAGGTGGCCAAAATGAATGAATGAATAGATAAAAACATGTAATAAAATGCAAAATAAAATATGAAAATAAGGGAATCATAGGGCATGGGAAGCCTCTATTATGCTCCAACCATTGGCCCTTCATGACAATACAAATATATATACACACACACACACACACACACACACACACTCACATAAAATATGTTAACATAAATATGAATCATTTAGTAATTGAAAAATATGGTAAAAAGGTAAGGTTATGTGCTGTCATACTTACTCTGTGTCCCTTGATGCCGGGGAGTCCAGGGGTTCCTGGGAACCCACGAGCACCCTGTGAAATAAGCAAGAGAATATCATTATGATGATTGTTTGAATCTCTTTCCACCCATTTTGATTATTTGACTAATATGAAATAATGAGTGTTTAAAATGTTTTCATTCCAATCAAAGAATCATATCTTATTTTACTCTAGTTTAAGACTTAATAAGTTGCCTACTATGTCCGCAATTTGGTAGTAATTTGTGTGTATCAATGAGAAAACCATGTATGAGCAAAAGCACCTGAGGCCCAGCGGATCCGCGCTCACCAGGACGACCGGATTTGCCAGCTTCACCCTGAGGAAGAGCAGAAGAACGATAAGAAGGCACGAAGAAGAGACTGAAAACTGTATTATTTTAATTTGACTCATCTGACGGTCTGAAAAACTCACATCCTCTCCATTCTTTCCAGGAGGACCGGAAGGACCACGAGAACCCATTGGACCCTGCAAGCAACAACAGCAGAAGAAAAATCACAAACTGCTGGTAAAATATGTTTTTTTGACTGTTTGCATATTTCTGACTGTTTTCATATTGTCATATTGTGTCATACTGACACTAAATCTCAAAAGCAGAAGATACTCACAGGAGCACCAGCCTCACCAGGCTCGCCTGGGGGGCCAGTGAATCCCTGAGGGCCCTGTGAAAAATACAGATAAACACAGTTATATATCAGATACTGCATGTATAATAAGCCACACGAGGTTTATAGTCCATGATGAATAACTGTCTAGAAAGAAGGCTTATTATTTGTTCTAACAAATCAACAACATTTTGTAGTATAAGGTAAAACACTAGAAATAGACGTACAGATGAACCTGCAGGTCCAGGGAGGCCACGGGGGCCCATGGGGCCCTAAAAGTGAGAAAACACAAGAAATAAATAATACAGACATTAAAAACCAGTATAAAACAAGTATAGCACTCCATATATACTATATCATGCAAGTTATTGCAGTTTAGAAGTGCAAACGTAGTAAAAAAGCATGAAATCTATGAAAGCGCATTAAATATTTGAACTAGTTTTTGAATGATGGATCACAGATATAATGCAGGAAAATGCATAATAAAAGTGAATTATGATAAATGAGATGTACACAAAATTGCTGAATATCAAGACTGAGTAAAAGTGAGGGATCACTTAGGCCAGATTACACAACTTTTTATGTTTCACAACATACATTTCTGTATTCTGAGTTCATGACAGAAAAGAGATGGAAGTAAGAGTAGGAAAAGAGAAGCTGTCTTACTGCTGGACCGGGAAGAGCAGGGCCGCTGGATTTCTCACTGCCATAAGCCATTTGGGAAAGGAAAGACTGTAAGGGATGACAAGAATGAAAGAGTGAGGATTTGAGGTTGTGCTTATCTTCATTGAATCATTTACTACTGAACAACTAAAATACAGTTTTCTTTTTAATGCAGAAATATTTGAAGATAATCAACTCTTAGCTAATACACTTTGCACATGCTATGAAATCACCTAAGCGACATGTCACATATATGTAAGTTATGTCAAAACCTTAAAATACAGCTATTTTTCTTTTATAGAGTGCATAGTCTGCTTTCATTCCTGGCAACCCACAATCCTCAATGATAGGAGCTGAACTACAGAAAAACAGAAGTGAACTTCATACACACTTTCTATTAGATCTAAAATAAAATAAAATAAAATAAAATAAAATAAAATAAAATAATAAAATAAAATAAAATAAAATAAAATAAAATAAAATAAAATAAAATATTTATTTTATTTTTGTAGAATGCCAAAGGAAATAATCTATGGGGCAGCAGTACGTATCATGAAGACTACAGAAAGTTTCTGAATATGGGCCAGCATGGCAAGATTCTCTCAAACTTAATCTTAGTGACACCACAAATGCAGATTCACAAAATTATAAGATCAAAATTGTGCTGCTTACTCCACCACCGAGGCCAGGGGTTCCAGGGGGACCAGGAGGTCCAGGGAGTCCGTTCTCTCCGGGAATACCGTCTCTGCCAGGAGGCCCTGGAGGACCCTGCCAAAATAGCGCAGATCCATGAGCGGCATAAAATCACATCAGCAAAGCTGCACTACCTTTGCTAAATCTAGTTCAATGCGGCTGTAGCGTGTTACACATGAAGATCCATTTAAATGCAATCGGCAAAAATGCAATGCTTTGGTACAGAATGTATTACAAATGTCATAGACTGAAAGTCTAATATGTGTGGCACCATATTTTTCAAAAAAGCCTAAATCTGCAACTTCTCTAATGTTACATATAAGGTCACAGAGGTCAAAGGTCAGTGGGACAATTAGAAGTCAGCGGGTTAAAAGCCTCCAATGCCCCATAAATCGCCCTAATTATTTCCATTTGCGAAAGATTTTCATATCAACGCAAACTTTTTGTCACCTACAGACTTTGTAGTTTTGAAAACGAATGTGCAATTGGTTATTTTTAGTAATAAAAATTTACATTTTTAGTTGTACTAGACAAACCCAGTAGGTACAAAACTAGATAAATATAAATACATTACAATGAAACGATAAGCAGCTTGTTCAAAAACAAATATTGTACTCACGGGGTCTCCGTTTGGACCAACAGGACCCTAAAAATGGAAAAATTATAAATATTAGGATACTTTACATTGGTGTACGTTCTAAATATATTAATTTTGTGTGTAATCTACATTTATATATGGTGTGACAAAAGTATTCAAAAAAGTAAATGAAATCATTCATAAATAACTCAAGTTATTTTTATATATATATGTATAATAATGCACACATTAAACATACACTGAAGTAATAATGTGCGTGTGTGTATATACATATAAACACACACACACACACACACACACACACACACACACATATACATGTATATATATACAGTATATATATATATATATATATATAGTTTTGTTTTTTGTACCCATGAACTCTGT